>NC_056743.1:1936814909-1937114909 GCF_019279795.1 Protopterus annectens | reverse complement strand
AGCCATATACTTTGGTATTCGGGCCGACTGGACAGCGGACTACCCAATAGTTAGGACTGCAGCAATGTGGAATGAAGAACATCTATTTTACCGGTGACTTCAGTACCTGAGGTCGCAGGCTCCTCGGTCTCCATTCCCACTGCAGATACCGACGCCACTCTTGGCGGGGAAACTGAAAATTTAGTCAGGCCTGCCATTTCTGAAGGCGTCTTCAGGCCTTCCACCTTCTCTATTAAATCCTTCACTAAATCTAAAGCTGCCATGAAAACTAAAAAACAGGGTCCTCAGACCTCCTCTCAAGGCCCCATGCCTAAAAAGCAGATGCTTAAAATGGCTGAGGATTTGATAACTCTCATCAGGGGTTCTCAACCCCCCTCTGACAAAAGACCCCGATTGGAGGAAGACTACCCTTCCTCAGACCAGGCTTCTATTATCTCAGACCATTCTGAGGACCAGGATTATGCCTATTCCCCTTTCGAAGACTCTGATGCTGAGGAGTCTATTCCCTCGGTCTCCCCCCCTGAGGACTACTCTTTTGGGGAAACCCTGCATACATTGAGGGAACACTTCCACTGGGAAGGCCAAGATTACTCAGATTCCAAGAAAAGGCTCAGGGAATTTCTACTGCTCCCCCAGCATAGGCCCCTGGCTATCCCTCCTGTTTTAGATATTTTGGATGATGTGTACGCAGAAGCCAGCCTTAATCCAGATTCTTTACCTCCAGCCCCTGTTAAACCAGACGGGTATTACCGGGTTCCTGATTCTCACCAGTTCCTTTATAAAAGCCATACTGCTGACCCAGAAACTATTTCACAGGGTCCCAAGGGAATAATGGCTTCTACTGCTAAAAACCCTTTACCTTCAGGGAGAGATTCCAGAGCATTAGAAAGGTGGGGGGAAAAAGGTGTGTACATCAGCCACTTTAACCATGAGGGCATTAAACTGTCAATTTCATATGTTAAAGTACCAACAGTTTTTGTTATCTCAGTTGAAAAGCAAAATGACACAAACAGAACAACCAGATTTGAAACAGTTGTTTGTTGCATGGAGCAGAGCAAGTGGGTAAACATACCTTGCAGTGTGGTTTTGATGCTTTAGAGGCCTCATGTAGAGCTGCTGTCACGTGGTCTGTTATACGTAGACATGCTTGGCTCAAAGAGCAAACCTTACCAGATCATGTCAAAGCAAAGTTATTAGATGCACCACTTCAAAAAGATGTATTGTTTGGTGTTAAAGCTGAGGAGGTACTGAATAAAATGGAGGAAAAAGCGAAATTTATGCAAACAGTGAAAGATTTCTTGCAGGTACAACCTCCACACTTCAGCAGAAACTGGCCTTCAAAAAATTGGTCCTTTCCAGCCACGGACAGACCTCAAAGGGGCAGATACAGATGCCCAAGGGGTAGAGGACAACCTCAAGGATCTTACAGAGCAAGACAGTGGAAAGCACCAACCCCAAGAGGTGGAGAAGATAGATCACAGTCATTTAGAAAACAGACACAATGACATCCCCCTATGCCTGCCAAACAAAGCTTTAATGGCAGCACCTTTGGGCGGAAAACTGGCATTATTTTCAAAAAACTGGCATATTGTTACAAAAGACAAATGGATTCTGGACATTATAGACAGAGGCTACAGGTTCCACTTTCACACCCTTCCAAAAATGAGAGGCATGCCAAACCTGCCACAAAATCAAAGAGCAGAGGCACAAAGACAAATTTCCGCTCTCATGGATATGAAAGCGATTCAAGAGGTACCTGCAAAAGAACAAGGTCAAGGTTTTTATTCCAGACTATTCCTGGTACCAAGGAAAGACAAAGATTGGAGACCCATCTTAGAGCTATCCATCCTAAACACATATCTACAGGTGCCAAAATTCAAGATGCTCACATTACAGCAGCTTCTTCCCATGCTGAGCAAGGAGTCTTGGCTGGTAACATTGGACCTCAAGGAGGCATACCTGCATGTCCCTATCAGACAAGATTGCAGAAGATACCTGAGATTTCTTGCAGGTTCAACCCATTCCCAATTCTCTGCATTGCCCTTTGGCTTATCTACTGCGCCCAGATTGTTTACGAAATGCCTGGCATCAGTAATTGCCTTCTGCAGACAACAAGGAATACAGATCTACACATATCTGGACGACTGCCTGATCCAAGCAGACAGCAAGGACATTCTATTGCAGCATCTGGCATTTGTAATAAAACTGTTAAACTACCTGGGATACACCGTGAACAAAAAGAAATCAAAACTAATACCTTCTCAATAGATAATTTTCCTGGGTGCCAGCTTAAATACAACCACCCAGATGGCCTACCTCATGCCAGACAAACAAGGGCAACTATCTCAATACTTCAACAAAATGGCAACTTTCACCAGACTAACTGCAAGGAAAGTCCTGCAGGCTCTGGGATTCATGGCATCTTGCATCCTACTAATACCATGTGCAAAGCTGCATATGAGGAAACTACAATGGTACCTAAAAAACTTATGGTCTCAACACAGCCACAGCTTGGAAACAATTATACCACTCATTCCATGGCTTCAAAAGGAATTTTTGTGGTGGGCTCAAGCATGCCAAAGAAACACAGGTCTCCCTTTCTGTGTACCTCAAGCAACTCAAATCATCACAACGGACGCCTCAGACTACACCTGGGGAGCACACATGGCAGATCAGTGCATTCGGGGAAAATGGTCCCAAAAAGAGAAGCACCTACACATCAACCAAAAGGAGATGCTAGCCGTGCAAAATGCTCTTATGACCTTCAAAGACCTACTTGCATCCAGGCCAGCTATTGATAAGGACAGACAACACCACAGTCATGTGGTACATAAACAGGGGGGGAACTCATTCATACCCCCTGTGCAGGCAAGCCATGACCCTATGGAACACAGCACTGGAATTGCAAATTCAACTACAGGCACAATTCCTGCCAGGGAAGGAAAACACACTGGCGGACAACTTAAGCAGAAATATGACAGACCCACACGAATGGAAGTTGCATCCTCAAGTTTTCTCAAAGATAACTCTGGCATGGGGACAGCCAGACATAGATCTATTTGCTACCCACAGAAATTACCAGTTGAAAAAATTTTGTTCAAGGACCTATCATCCACAGGCCTGGAAAGTGGACGCACTCTTTCAATTAGACAACATTGACAGTCTATGCCTTCCCGCCTCTTCCGCTACTGACCAAAGTTCTATTAAAAGCCAGAGCAGAGAGGCCACAAATGATTCTCATTGCTCCAGAGTGGCCACGACAACACTGGTATCCTCTCCTAAAGAGCCTGACACACTCCCCACCATGGATCCTACATCTAGTCCCTCTTTTGTTGTCCCAGCACAACTACAAAACCCTTCACAGCCAGCTCAAAACCCTAAGTCTAGCTGCATGGAGAATACCTTAATTTCCCAACAGACTCGCCTCTCCAAGGAGGTGCAGGATGTCATCTTGGAGGCCAGAAGACCCTCTACTAGAAAAGCCTACTCCGCCAAATGGAAACGATTTTGTTCCTGGAATCAAGAAAAGGGCCAGAATCCTTGGGTGATAAATATACCTCAAATTTTACAGTATCTAGCTGAGATGTTAAACAGTGGCCTTTCCTTCTCCTCCATCAAGATCCACGCTTCAGCCATTTCTGCACAATACAACACAGATCCTCCTTTATTCTCACATCCTCTATTAAGGCAGTTCATCAGAGGGGCAAAAAATATAAACCCCCCAAGGAAACCACCAGTCCCAGTTTGGGACCTAAACTTCGTATTGGAAAAGCTGACCCTGCCTCCCTTTGAGCCGGCTTCTTCAACAGAGCTACAATACTTGTCATGGAAAACAGCCTTCCTTCTGGCTATCACCTCGGCACGCAGGGTTTTGGAACTACAGGCCCTCATTCATCATTTTCCATCAAGACAGAGTTTCCTTACAAACCAACCCTGCCTTCGTGCCAAAGGTAGTATCCAGTGTAGCTTTGAATCAGACTATCCACTTACCTACCTTTTATCCAAATCCACAGAACAAAGGGGAGAGACTACTACATTCCTTGGACATTCACAGACAACTTCGTTATTACTTGGACAGAACAAAGCCATTCAGGAAATCTGAGCAGCTCTTTGTGTCCTATGCTACAGGTACTCAAGGAAAGGCTATTTCCAAACAGACAATTTCAAAATGGATAGCCCACTGCATACGCTTTTGTTTTTCATTTCATGGAAAATCTGTGCCTGTATACATCAGATCCCACTCCACCAGGGCTACAGCTACCTCTGCAGCTTTCCTCAGGGGGGTCCCTACCAAGGGCATTTTGGAAGCAGCTACTTGGAGTTCAGTGCACACTTTCTCCAAGCACTACCACCTTACACTATACTCAAAATCTAGAGCGGGCTTTGCCACAGCAGTCCTGCAGGGCATCCTCGCCCCTCCTAGTTCCACTTAGTGCCTACCACCCTTACTTAGCTTTGGGATTCTAGCCATCTGTAATGACTGCAGCTGTATGCACGATGAACATAGTACAGTTTTGTACCTACCATAAATGTAGATGTTCGAGTGCTCATGCAGTTGCAGTCCAGGTTACCCTCCCTCCGTCCCCTCTTAGGACAGGCCTTATGACAAACACCTTTATCATACAACCTATTTGGGGTATTCTTTTATGGTGTATTTGCTTGCAACTACTGTTTTTTAATTTATCTACATTGCATGTTTGCATAATATTATGTTTTGCCTTCCTTCTGGGGGCACCTGACATCTGGGGCAAGAAAAACTGAAGAAAATGGCGTCGGCTGCCTCTTTTATACCCCTGCTGCACTGACGTCAGGGAAGAAGTGACGACAACCGACACCGGACCTAGACTTTGGAATTCGGCCGACCGAGGACCCGCCTGATGGCAGGATAACCCCATCTGTAATGACTGCAGCTGTATGAGCACTCAAACATCTACATTTATGGTAGGTACAAAACTGTACTTTCTCTGCACTGCCCTTTGGCTTATCTACTGCACCCAGGGTCCTCACAAAGTGCCTGGCACCAGTAATTGCATTTTGCAGACAAAGAAACATTCAAATTTATCCTTACTTGGACAATTGTCTAATTCAGGCAGAAAACAAGGACACTCTTCTACAGTATCTGGCGTTTGTAAAAAGGCTTCTAACTTGCGTAGGGTACACCATAAACGAAAATAAATCCCAACTGGGTACCCTGTCAAATAATTACATTCTTGGGTGCAAGCTTGAATACAACTGCCCAGATGGCTTACCTCATGCCAGAGAAACAAATACAATCAATGACTTACTTGAAACAAGTGGCCACCAAAACCCAGCTATCTGCAAGACAAATTCTGCAGGCCTTGGGGTTCATGGCTTCCTGCATTCTACTAATTCCATATGCAAGACTGCATATGAGGAAACTTCAGTGGTACCTAAAAAGCTTATGGAGTCACCATTGTCACAGCCTGGAAACAATGATTCCTGTCATTCCTTGCCTGCAGCAAGAGTTCCTATGGTGGGCAGAGGCCTGTCACCAAAACAAGGGGACTGTCATTCATTCCACCCCCTGCCACCCAAACCCTACAGATGCATCAAATTATGCTTGGGGGCGCATCTGGCAGGGAAATGCATTCAGAGCGAATGGATCCCAAATTAAATGCACCTACATATCAACCAGAAAGAGATGCTAACTGTACAGAATGCTCTGACAGCCTTCAAGGACATCCTTCATCCAGGACAACTACTGATAAAGACGGACAACGCCACAGTCATGTGGTACATAAACAAGCGGGGGGGGGGTACCCATTCTTACCCCCTTTGCAGACTAGCCATGGCTTTGTGGAACACGGCCTTGACTTACAAATACATCTACAAGCTCATTTCCTGCCAGGAAAGCAAAATACTCTGGCAGATGAAGTAAGCAGAAATCTTATGGACCCACACAAATGGAAACTGGATCCACACATCTTCAGCATGTTGACACGCACATGGGGGAGCCCAGACATAGATCTTTTTGCCTCTCCCCAAAACTATCAGTTGGACAAATTCTGCACAAGAATCATCACAAAAAAGCTTGGAATGTGGATGCTCTATCCTTCAGCTGGAAAAACGTATCAGTCTATGCCTTTCCCCCTCTGCCTCTGCTCTCCAAGGTCTTACTAAAAGTCAGACAGGAAAAAACAAAAATGATTCTGATTGCTCCAGACTGGCCTCGCCAACACTGGTACCCACTCCTACGCATTATGTCACACCTTCCTCCGTGGTACCTGCTTCAGACACCTTATCTACTGTCTCAGCAGAACTATCAAATCCTGCACACTCTGCTCTAAACTCAGAATCTTGCAGCATGGCTTATCAACTAATTTCACCAGTTACATCTCTCAGCAAACCTGTGATGGCTGTTATTTTGGAGACTAGAAGGCCTAGTACTAGAAAATCTTATGCTGATAAATGGAAAAGATTCTGTGCCTGGAATCAAGCACAAGGAATAAACACAGCAATGCCCAATATTCCTCAGATTCTGCAATATTTAACTGAGATGCTTCACAAGGGCCTATCTTTTTCTTCCATAAAAATCCATGCCTCTGCCATTTCAGCTCATTGCAACACAGAGCCTTCCCCTCTTTTCTCATCCCCTGCTAAAGCAGTATCTCAGAGGGGCCAAAAATTTGAGCCCTCCCAGGAGAGCACCAGCTCCTGCATGGCACCTCAATTGGAAAAACTCACCCTACCTCCTTTTGAACCAGCTGCTACTGCAGACATAAAATTTCTCTCTTGGAAGACAGCTTTTCTTTTAGCAGTCACTTCAGCTAGAAGGATTTCGGAACTACAGGCTCTCATTCCAGTGGAGCCTTTCATCATCTTTTACCCGGACAGGGTGGCTCTCAGAACCAATCCATCCTTTATGCCTAAAGTGGTATCTAGTGTGGCTCTTAATCAGACCATTCATCTGCCAACCTTTTTCCCAAATCCACAGAAGGATGAGAGGATTCTGCATTCAATGGATGTACACAGACAACTAAGATTCTACTTAAACAGGACAAAATCTCTAAGAAAATCAGAGCAATTACTTGTGGCATTTGCTGCAGGGGCAGAGGGAAAGGCTATTTCAAAGCAGACTTTTTCAAAATGGATAAGCCATTGTATTCATTTCTGCTACATGCACCATGATAAATCTGTCCCCAAGGGGATCAGATCCCATTCCACCAGGGCTGCATCTACTTCTGCAGCCTTTCTCAGAGGGGGCCCTACCAGAGACATTCTAGAAGCTGCTACCTGGAGCTCAGTTCATACGTTCCAAACATTACCATTTACCTCTCTTCTCTAAATCCAGAGCAGGCTTTGCCACTGCTGTCCTGCAGGGCCTTATAGCTGCTCCTAATGCTGTATAATTCCATCCTCCCAACCATAGCTTTGGGATTCTACCCAAATGTAATGACTGCAACAGTGAAACACGAAGAACATAGTACAGTTGTGTACACTTACCATAAATGTAGATGTTCGAGTGTATTCACTGTTGCAGTCCAGGTTACCCTCCCGCCAGCCCCCTATTTTTCTCTTACTATACTTCTTCTTTCTCTTAATATGCTCAAAAGTCTTTTTGATGTATTTGCTTTTATTTAGAGGTATATTTTTTGTGTTCCAAATTACATTCTTTTATTTATTTATTTATATATATATATATATATATATATATATATATATATATATAAATATAAATAAAAGAATATATATATATATCTCCCCATTTGGGGGGCACCTGACATCTGGGGCAAGAAAAACTGATGAAAATGGCGTCGGCTGCATGTTTTATACCCCTGACGACCTGACTTCATGGAAGAAGGGACAGCAACTGACACAGGACCCAAGACTTTGTTAATCAGGCCGACTGAGGGCAACCTGCCAGTAGATTACCCAAATGTAATGACTGCAACAGTGAATACACTCAAACATCTACATTTATGGTAAGTGTACACAACTGTACTTTACTGAAAATGGCGGAGGACCTCATCACTTTCATCAGGGGTAGCCATACCACTCCTAAAAGAAAAAGGGATACATCCCCTGAAGTTCACACAGAACCGGATTCTGAAATTTCAGACTACCATGATTCAGATGAGTAACAGCAACCTCTCACCTCCTTTGAGGATTCTGATGCAGAGGAATCAATTCATTCTGATTCCCCCTGAGGATCTTTCATTTGGGAAACCCTACACGCACTCAGAGAGCATTTCCACTGGGAAGCCCAAGATTATCCTCAGTCTAAGAAAAGACTAAGAATTTCTAGACCTTCCTCAGCTCAGACCCTTGGCCATCCCTCCTATTCTGGGCGTAGTGGATGATGTTTTCAATGAATCTAGCCTTGCCCCTGACGCCCTATCCTCTGCTCCTAGAAAACCTAACAGGTACTACAGGGTGCCTGATTCACATAAATTTTTGTTTAAAAACCTTGCAGCAGACCCAGAGGTCATCACACAGGGACCCAAAGGGGCCAAGGCTAGCTCATCAAAAAACCCAATTCCCTCTGACAAGGACTCAAGAGCTCCATTCAGATGGAGTAAGAAAGTGTACACCTCGTCAACTTTAGCTATTAGAGCTCTTAACTGCCAGTTCAATATACTAAAATATCAACAGCACATCTTGGAACTTGGGAAAGAAAAAAATTTCATCTTTACCTGACACTAATATTTTCAAAGAGTTATCAGATATTCTGCACTCTTCTTCTCAAGTAGCTAAACACTCCCTGCACTGCGGATTCGATGCCTTAGAAGCCTCAAGTAGGGCCGCTGTGACAGGTTCAGTCATTAGGAGGCACGCATGGCTAAAAGAACAGCCACTGCCTGATCATGTCTAGACTACTTGATGCCCCCCTGGATAAAGATCGCTCTTCTGGATCAAAAGCAGAGGAGGTCATCAAAAAAAATGGAGGCTAAAGCTTAATCTATGCAAACAGTAAAAGACTTCCAAGTTCAACCTCCCAGATTCAGCAGAAACTTTCACTCTAAGCACTGGTCTTTCCCAGTCCCAAATAGACAGGCTCAAGGGAGGCCTCGCAGGGGCAGACCAGTCGGACAACAAAACCAAAGCCAGTGAAAAACTAAGCAGTGGCCCTCAACCACTCCCACAGCAGGGAGATGTTCTTTGTGTTTCACTGTTGCAGTCATCACATTTGGGTTATCTGCCTGCAGGTAGCCCTCAGCCAGCCTGAATACCAGAGTCTTGGGATTTTTGCATCAGATGCTGTCGCTTCTTCCACGATGTCAGGTCATCAGGGGTATGAAACATGCAGCCGATGCCATTATATCAGTCTTTCTTGCCGTGCGGTGCCCAAAGCAGAGCAGTTCGCAAGTGCCGGTCGGCCGACTTCTGAAATTTTCATTTTTCGAGTTTCAGACCTGAAGTCTTCTAAAAGATAAGTACCCCATTGGGGATCCTTTTTCTTGCTCTAACCGATGTCAGAAAAAATTAGTAATTGTCTTGCCTGTGGAAAGTAAATACCTCACAGAGATTTTCATTCTTACTGGGTCACCTGTTTAGGCGCAGACCATGTCGTCCCTCGCTGTCAGTTTTGTGCCTTGTTCAACGCCCTAACTATTCGTCGTTGGGCTATTTTTGTAGCTAAATTCTTTCGCTCTCTATCTCCATTCTCCGAAATGTCTTTGGTAAGCCATCTGACCACAGATCTTCCTTAAAAAACGAAAGGATAAAGACAGAGACAGACCGCATTGGTCCAAGGCTGCCGACGACACTAACGTTAAGCTAGTCGCCATCTGCCGGTACTCAGTAAGGTGCTTTCGCAGCCCGATACCCACTTCTATAGATTCGCAGGCCTCTACTGAGACCCATTTGGAGTCCGGTATGCCGCAAGATGCTTTTTCGACTATGGAACCTGCTGACGACTCTACCTTGGATGGGTCCGGAGCCGCTGTGCAGGCACCAGCTTCTGAGGGTGTTTTCAGGCCTTCCGATCTTCATATTAAACCAACGACTTCCTTTCAAACCAAAAATACCGAACTTCTCAGGCCTAAAGCTCGCACTACGCATAGGAACCCAACGACCAAAGCTCATTCTAAGGCCCACATGCCACAAAAACAAATTATTAGAATGGCTGAGGACCTCATTACTTTAATTAGGGGAAGTCAGCCTTCCCCCTCAAAAAGACCCAGAACTGACGTTCCTTCTGATTAGGAATCTGATTACTCTGATCCTTCTGATTTCCAGGACATACCCTTATCTACCTATGAGGATTCTGATGCAGAGGATTTCATTCCCTCTACTTCCCCACCAGAAGATTTTTCCTTTGGTGAAACCCTGCACACCATTGGAGAACATTTCTGCTGGGAGAGCCAGGACTACTCCCAGTCCAAAGAGAGACTCGGGGAATTTTTAAGCTTGCCTTAGCACAAGCCTCTAGCTATCCCTCCTGTTCCGGAAATTGTAGATAATGTCTTCCTGGAATCCAGCCTTACCCCCTGATACCTTGCCTCCAGCTCCCAGGAAACCTGACGGGTACTATAGAGTGCCCGACTCCCACAAATTCCTTTTTAGGAATCCTACTGTGGATCAAGAGACCATTTCCCAGGGACCTAAAGGCATTAAGGCTACAACTGCCAAAAATCCTACCCCTTTGGACAGGGATTCCAGGGCTTTAGGCAGATGGGGAAAAAAAGGTATACACTTCTGCTACACTTGCCATTAGGGCTTTAAATTTACAGTTTCATTATGTTAAAGTCTCAGCAACATATTATGCTAATTAAACAAAAAATGTTGCTGATTCCGGATTGTGCATAACACAAAGATTTACAAGAGTTAATGCATTCTGCTAACCAAGTTGGTAAACATACTTTGCAATGTGGTTTTGATGCTTTAGAAGCATCTCGCAGGGCTGCTGTTACTGGGTCTGTTCTTAGAAGACATGCTTGGCTTAATGAACAAAACTTGTCAGATCATGTCAAAGCAAAATTACTGGATGAACCATTAAGTCAAGAGCGTCTATTTGGTAATAAAGCAGAAGAAGTCCTCAAAAGAATGGAGGAGAAAGCTAAATCTATGCAAACTGTTAAGGATCTCTTACAAGTACAGCCACCTAGATTCAGTAGGCATTGACCTTCAAAAACTGGTCTTTTCCAGTCCCTTCCAGGCCTTCTCAGTCGAAACCCAGGGGCAGCAGACCACTAAGACTTCAGTCTCAGGCTATGCGCAGATCCAAGCAATGGAGTGCTCCCATGTCCAAAACAGGGAGTAATAAGCCTCCATCCCTTGGTAAAAATGCACAATGACTTATCCTTAACTCTTCCAAGCCTTGCCCAAGTACTTGCACCTTTAGGAGGAAAACTTGCACTGCATGCCAATAATTGGCAACACATTTACCCAATCCAGAAGAGTGGTCTTTATCCAGGGGGGCATCAAGTAGTCTAGATTTTACATGATCAGGCAGTGGCTTATGTTCGTGTTTCACTGTTGCAGTCATCACTGTATGGTTCTTCCTGCCGGCATGCAGCCCTCGGTCGGCCAGAATCCCAAAGTCTGGGTCCAGTGTCGGCTGTTCAGTCTTGCTCCCTGACGTCAGAACGCTAGGAGTACAAAGCTGCCAGCCGATGCCATGTTCTCCAGTCTTTCTTGCCATGCGGTTAAAGCAGTTCGCAAGTGCCGGTCGGCTGACTCCTGATATTTTTTCGTGCTTCAGTCAGTAGACTTACTTCTCCTTCTCAAAGCTAAGTACCCCATTGGGGAAACTTTTTTCTTGCTCCAGTCCGATGTCAGAAAAAGTTAATAATTGCATTTCTTGTGGGAAGCAAATACCTCATAAGAATTTCCATTCTTACTGTATTCCTTGTTTAGGCCCTGACCACGACGTAGCTGTCGGTTTTGTGCTAGATTTAACCAACGTACGATTAAGCGCAGGTACGATTTTGCTTTTCACTACTTTGGCAGGCGATTTAATTATAAAATGTCGTCAGACACACTTCCGACTACCGGAGTTCACAAACGATGCAAGGATAAGGACAGGCCTCCGAGGTCCAAATCAGATGACATTTTACAAACAGAGCCAGCTACAGGTTCGGCTGTCAGGGAGGCACTTTCGCAGCCCCTGTCATCGGCCATTTCAGAACCGATTGCCGAAACGGACTCCCACGAGGAGCCAACTAGGCTTTTGAGCACTCCAGCTGCAGGACCTTCGGACAATGCTCCCTCGGATGGGTCCGGAGCCACTGTGCAGGTACCGGCTTCCGAGGGGGTTTTCAGGCCTACACAACTTCTGATAAAGGCAAAGCCAAAAACAAGGCAAAGACTCCTCCTAAATCTAAGACACCAGCCCAGGCCTCTTCTGATCCGGGACCCAAATCTCAGAAACAGCTACTTAAAATGGCGGAGGACTTACTAACCATGATTAGGGATTCACATCCCCCTCCAGACAAAAGGCCAAGGCAAGAATTGGATTATGAATCTTCTGATCAGGCATCTATTTCTTCAGTGTCTTCCTCTGAGCAGGAATATACTTTCCCTCCTTATGGGGATTCCGATGCTGAGGAATCCATTCCATCAGCTTCTCCCCCTGAGGATTTCTCTTTTGGGGAAACATTACATGATATGAGGGAGCATTTTCACTGGGAAGGACAGGAGTACTCGGAATCTAAGAGAAGGCTTAGGGATTTCCTTCTTCTTCCCCAACACAGACCCCTGGCTATTCCTCCTATTTTGGATATTGCCTTTTCTGAGGCTAATTTAACTCCTGACTCCTTTCCTCCAGCCCCTGCTAAGCCCGACAGATATTACAGGGTCCCTGACTCCCACCAGTTCCTTTACAAAAATCCTACTGCTGATCCAGAAACCATTTCTCAGGGTCCTAAGGGGGTTAAGGCCGCCTCAGCTAAAAACCCTATTCCGATAGATAAGGATTACAGAGCTTTGGAGAGATGGGGCAAAAAAGTGTACACTTCTGCTACTTTATCTATTAGGGCTTTAAATTGTCAATTTCATATGCTAAAATATCAGCAATTTCTACTGTCTGTTTTGAAACAAAAACTGGGTTACCATTACTGCATGTGCAGATAATAAGGAATTACACGATTTGATGCATGCCACTGAACAAGTGGGGAAGCATGGTTTACACTGTGGTTTTGATGCCTTGGAGGCTTCATGCAGGGCGGCTGCCTCTGGCACAGTCATTAGAAGGCATGCTTGGTTAAAGGAACAAAACTTACCTGATCAAGTGAAAGCAAAGTTACTGGATGCTCCTGTTCAGCATAATGATGTCCTTCAAGGATGCATCTGCAGTCCTAACAAATGGGTTGTCCTGTCGTCAGGCAGCCCTTCGGTCGGCCGGATTCCAAAGTCTGGGTCTGGCCTCGGCTGGTGTCGCACTTCACCCGACATCATCTCTGCTGGTCTTCGGGTATAAAGGCATCAGCCGACGCTATTTTCCTCAGTCTTTCTTGCCGCGTGGCGCCCGAAGCAGAAGCTGTTCGCAAGTGCCGGTCGGTCAGATCCAGAGATTACTACTACCGAATACTACTTCTAAAAGCTAAGTACCCCGTTGGGGACTCTTTCTTGCCTCAGCCGATGTCAGAAAAAGTAAATAACTGTTTAACTTGTGGGAAACAAATACCTCATAAAGATTTCCACTCTTACTGCTTACCTTGTTTAGGCCCAGACCACGACGTAGCAGCCTGTTTAGCCTGTGCTTCCTTCAACCGACGAACGCTTAGGCGTCGGTCGGAGTTTGCTGAACAGTTTTTCGGCTCAGATTTTGCGTACATTATGCCGTCGGATCCTCCGACTTCTCAAATTGTTAAAAAACGCAAAGAAAAAGACTGACACTCGCGGTCCGCAGTTTCGGCCGAAACCGCGGTTAAGCAAACCGCGAGTGTCTCGGTTTCGGCCGAAACCGAGCAAACGGGTCAATCGTCAGCCGAATCCATGACTACTACCGAGGCTCCTGCTACCCTAGTTGAATCGGCCTCTGAAGTTTTGCCTACTAATGTGGTCCCTCTAGAATTATCGGACACCATCCCTTTGGATGTCTCTACCCCAGCACGTGGTGCTGCTAGGCCTCCTGCAGCCATGTCTATTAAGGCCTTTGCCAGGGCTAAAGCAGCCAAAACTGCTAAATCAGTGCCTGTTAAGCCCCCCTCACACAGGCCCAGTTCCAGTTCTCAAATGCTTACTCTGGCAGAGGATCTCATCTCTTTAATAAGGGGATCCCAATCTCACCCAGACAGGGCCTCTCAGCCTCCAGAAGAGAGACCTAGAGCAGAGCCCCCAGAGCCAGTGTCCTCGGGTGATTCTTCTGATGATTCAGACATTACAGACCATCCAGAGGCTCCTTTTTCTACTTATGAAGATTCTGATGCTGAAGAATCTATTCCTTCTGCCTCTCCACCAGAGGAATTTTCCTTTGGGGAAACCTTACATGCCATGAGAGAGCAATTCCAATGGCAGGGACAAGATTTCTCAGATTCAAGAAAAAGGCTTAGGACCTTTCTACACTTACCGCAACATAGGCCCTTAGCTATACCTCCAGTTCTGCCTGTTGTGGATGATGCATTTAATGATGTTTGCACTGCTCCTGATACCTTACCTCCAGCCCCTGCCAAACCCGATAGGTTTTACAGGGTACCGGACACTCATCACCACCTATACAAGGCCCCACTTGCAGATCCTGAGACTATCTCCCAGGGGCCTAAGGCAGTAGCTTCAACCTCAGCAAAAAACCCTCTCCCTTCTGAAAGGGAATCCAGGTCCTTAGAGAGATGGGGTAAAAAAGTTTACACCTCTGCTACTCTCTCAGCTAGAGCTTTGAACTGTCATTTTCATATGATCCAATACCAAGAGTTTATGCTTGATCAGTTAACTAAGAAACTGTCCTCTGATGATTCCTTAGATAAGAAATATATTTTAGAAATGGTGAATAACATTCAGCAGGTTAGTAACCATTCTTTAAAATGTGGCTATGATGCACTGGAGGCTTCATTTAGATCAGCCATGACTGGCACAGTTATAAGAAGGCATGCATGGTTGAAAGAACAGGTCTTGCCGGATCATGTTAAAGCAAAGCTGTTAGATGCTCCTATGGATAAGGCCAGTCTATTTGGTTCTCCTGCTCAGCAAGTAATGAAGAAAATGGAAGAGAAGGCAAAATCTGTACAAACAGTTAAAGATTTCTTACAGGTTCAGCCCCCAAGGTTTAGCAGGAACTGGCCTTCCAAAAATTGGTCCTTTCCAGACTCCTCTAAATCTCAGAGAGGCAGGAATAGGCGTTCCAGAGGCAGAAATCAATCCAGAGGAGGTGCCTACAGAGGACGCCAGTGGCAAGGCAATAACCAGCGAGGCACAGACACAACCACTGCCACTGCAACAGGACAATCACAGTGACTTGGGTCTGACACCGCCTACCAGGGAACAAATAGCAGCACCCTTAGGCGGAATGTTAGCCTTATTTTCAAAAAAATGGCACTATATCACAAAAGACAAGTGGATTTTGCAGACTATAGACCAAGGCTACAGGTTTCATTTCCACACCTTACCAGTAAAAAGAGGAATGCCAAACCTACCTCCAAATCAGAAAACAGAAGCTCTAAAACAGATAGCTCAATTAACAAAGATAAGAGCTGTGGAAAGAGTACCACCAACAGAACAGGGCAAAGGATTCTACTCCAGACTCTTCCTAGTACCAAGAAAAGAGAAAAGTTGGAGACCTATTCTCGACCTGTCCGCTTTAAACACATTCATCATTGTTCCAAAATTCAAAATGCTGACCCTACAGCAACTTCTTCCCATGCTGGGCAAGGAGTGTTGGCTGGTAACTCTAGATCTCAAGGAGGCATACCTGCACGTCCCCATACGACCAAATTGCAGAAGATACCTCAGATTTCTTGCAGGATTAGAGCATTATCAATTCTCAGCATTGCCCTTTGGCTTATCTACTGCCCAGAGTATTCACAAAATGCCTGGCATCAGTAATCGCTCATTGCAGGCTACAGGGAATCCAAATTTATCCATACCTGAACGACTGCCTGATACAAGCGGACAACAAAAGCAAGCTGACAAAAGACTTACAAAGAGTCATTTGCTTACTACAAGCCCTGGGATACACAGTCAATTTAAAAAGTCAAGACTAATACCATCCCAAACAAGAACATTCTTGGGTGCAGAATTGGACACAGTAAAACAGATGGCATTCCTAACTGCAGAAAAACAAGAACAACTCCTCTTTACTTCTTGGCATTAACAAAGCAGAACAAACTAACAGCAAGGAAAGTACTGCAGGCCTTGGGCTTCATGGCATCATGCATAATCCTGGTCCCCCATGCCAGACTACATATGAGAAAACTACAGTGGTACCTAAAGAATTTATGGTCTCAACACAGGCACAGCTTAGAAACCGAAATACCACTAATCCCATGCCTGAAACAAGAGTTCCTATGGTGGGCTCAAGCATGCCAGTCAAACCCAGGCTTGCCCTTCCACAACTTCCAAGCAAGCCAAACCATCACAACGGATGCCTCAGACCTAGGTTGGGGCCCACATGCTAGACAAATGCATACAAGGATTATGGACCCCAGATCAACTGCACCTGCACATAAATCAAAAAGAAATGCTGGCAGTAAAACTAGCAATCCAGAATTTCAGACCATTCCTCAAAGAAGGCCATTTGATGATAAGGACAGACAACACCACAGTCATGTGGTACATCAACAAACAGGGAGGCACTCATTCATACCCCTATGCCGAATGACTCTGGACCTATGGAATATGGCTCTGAGCTACAACATTCAGTTACAGGCAATATTTGTACCGGAAAAGAAAACATCCTAGCAGACATGTTAAGCAGAACTACCTCGGATGCTCACGAATGGATGCTACACCCGACATCTTCAAGGCCATCACACAGAAATGGGGAATGCCACAAATAGACCTATTCGCATCCCCACTCAATCACCAGCTCAAGAAATTCTGCACAAGGACATACCACCCACTTGCATGGAAGGTGGACTCTCTATCCTTCAGTTGGAAAGGCCTGACAGCATATGCATTTCCACCTCTTCCTTTGATGCACAAGGTACTACTGAAAATCAAAGAGGAGCGTCCAAGGATAATTCTGATAGCTCCAAATTGGCCAAGACAACACTGGTATCCATTGCTGAGGAGCATGTCTCTGGGGAGAACGTGGACACTACCCCTGATGCCTTTGATGTTAACTCAGAACGACTACAACATCATGCATCCAAATCTAAAAACTCTGCAACTAACTGCCTGGAACATTACATAACAGCAACTAACCCAGATTTATCCCAAAGGGTTAAATACATTATCCTGGAGTCCCGCAGACCTTCTACAAGAAGGAACTATGCAGGGAAATGGAAAAGGTTTGTCATTTGGAGCACTGAAAGAGGAAAAGATGTGTCAAAGATAGATATTGCCAACATCCTGGAGTATTTGGCAGAGCTTCTCCATACAGGCCTGTCCTATTCCTCCATCAAGATACATGCATCAGCTATTTCTGCAGAATACAGCTTCGATCCCCCTGTCTTCTCACATCCTCTACTCAGGCAGTTCCTCAGAGGAATCAAGAATGTAAAACCTCCTAGGCAACCACCATTACCAGCATGGGACTTGAACTTTGTGCTAGAAAAATTGACACTCCCTCCATTCGAACCAGCAGCAACAGCAGATCTTCAACACCTATCCTGGAAAACTGCTTTCCTACTGGCAATTACTTCAGCAAGAAGGGTTTCAGAACTACAGGCCTTAATGGCAGTACAACCCTTCCTAATCTTCCATCAAGATAGAGTATCCATGAGAACTAATCCTACATTTATGCCTAAGGTGGTATCCAGAGTGTCTCTAAACCAGGCAATCCACCTACCTACCTTCTTTCCCAATCCACAGAACAGGGGGGAAAGACTGCTGCATACCTTGGATGTACATAGACAGTTGCGCTACTACCTGGACAGAACCAAGGGCAATAGAAAAACTGACCAGCTTCTAGTAGCCTATGCAACAGGAAGGGAAGGAAAAGCAATTTCCAAACAATCTCCAAGTGGATAGGAAATTGCATAAGATTCTGTTACTCCTACCATGGAAAGCCAATTCCACAGAACATAAGACCTCACTCTACAAGGGCTACAGCCACTACCACAGCTTTCTTACGAGGAGTGGCTACCAAGGACATTATTGAGGTGGCTACTTGGACCTCCGTGCATACATTTGCCAAGCATTATAACTTACCTCTATACTCTAGATCCCGAGCAGGGTTTGCCACTGCTGTATTGCAAGGGATCCTAACTACACCATAATTCTTCTTCCTCCTCCCCTAGTTTGGCTATGGTATTCTACCCATTTGTTAGGACTGCAGATGCATCCTTGAAGGACATAGTACAGTTTTGTACCTACCATAAATGTAGATGTCCGAACAGGATAGCATCTGCAGTCAGGATTACCCACCCTCCTTCCCCTCTGTGGTATTCCTAGGGTATTTACCCTCCTAATAGCTAGCTGGGGGGGGGGGATCTCTTGTGGTGTATTTGTTTGTATATATGTACATACATGCTTATTTTTTGTGTTTGCCTACCTTTTCTTTGGAAACATTGGCATTTACCCAAAATTTAGTTTTCCAAGAGGGCAACTGGCATCTGGGGCAAGAAACACTGAGGAAAATGGCGTCGGCTGATGCCTTTATACCCGAAGACCAGCAGAGATGACGTCGGGTGAAGTGCGACACCAGCCGAGGCCAGACCCAGACTTTGGAATCCGGCCGACCGAAGGGCTGCCTGACGACAGGACAACCCATTTATTAGGACTGCAGATGCTATCCTGTTCGGACATCTACATTTATGGTAGGTACAAAACTGTACTTTTTGTTTGGTTCTAAGGCTGAAGAGGTGATAAAGAAAATGGAGGATAAGGCAAAATCCATGCAAACGGTTAAGGATTTCTTACAAGTTCAGCCCCCAAGATTTGGCAGAAATTGGCCAACTAAAAATTTGTCCTTTCCCAGCTCGGACAGGCCTCAGAGGGGTAGATTATATGGCGCTCCAGTGGGAGGGCACAAGCACAGACCTCTTTGAGACCTAGACAGTGGAGTGCTTCCACCCCCAGGGGTGGAGAGGGCAGACCTCAATCTTACAGAAAACAGGCTCAATGACTCCCCCTGCATGGCTGCAGGAACTTCTCTCCTGGAAGCCCCTCTAGGAGGAAAGCTCTCTTTTTCAACAAAATTGGACTTGCATAACCCAAGACAAGTGGGTTCTGGATGTAGTTTCAAGAGGTTACAAATTCCACTTTCATACCTTGCCAAGACCAAACGGATGGCCAGACCTACCAAAACACCAATGGGCAGAGGCATTAAACCAGGTGGGATCCCTCATGGCTATGTGGGCCATAGAACTGGTTCCACAAAGAGACGGGCCAAGGCTTTTACTCCAGGCTCTTCCTAGTCCCCAGAAAGCAAAATTCATGGAGACCCATCCTGGATCTCTCAGTCTTAAACACTTTCCTCGTGATACCAAAGTTCAAGATGCTTACTCTGCAACAGCTCCTGCCAATGTTGAGCAAAAATGCATGGATGGTGACATTGGATTTAAAGGAGGCTTACCTACACATCTCTATCAGACAGGAGTGCAGAAAATACCTCAGGTTCAAGGCCAGCTCGAAACATTACCAATTCTCTGCGCTGCCCTTTGGCGTGTCTACTGCACCCAGGGTCTTCACCAAGTGCCTGCCTGGCACCAGTAGTAGCTTATTGCAGACTCAAGGGAATTCAAATTTACCCTTATCTGGATGACTGCCTTATTCAAGCAGACAGCAAGGATGTCTTACTCCAGCACCTGGAATTTGTTCAAAATCTACTGAAGTACCTGGGATTCACTGTGAACATAAAGAAGTCAAATTTGACTCCCTCACAACAGATAACTTTTCTGGGTGCTCTTCTAGACACAACAACCCAGACGGCATTCCTGACATCCGAAAAACAACAGCAGCTGGCTCCAACTTTCAAAACCTTGGCGTCAGTGACTCAGCTAACTGAAAGGAAATTCCTGCAGGCTTTGGGTTACATGGCCTCCTGCATCCTTCTCATACCAAATGCAAGACTACATATGAGAAAAATACAATGGTACCTAAAAAGTGTATGGTCCCAGCATTGCCACAGTCTAGACACACAGATTGCTGTCTTGCCTTGCCTACAAAAGGAATTCCATTGGTGGACCATGGCATGTCTTCAAATCAAAGGGAAAGCCTTCAGTCTGCCTCCAGCCAGCCAAGTGTTAACCACGGATGCCTCGGATTACGCATGGGGAGCCCACTTGCAGGGAAAAGGTCTGCAAGGTTTTTGGACAGAGGATCAGAAGCACCTACATATCAATTTAAAAGAGATGTTAGCTGTACAGAATGCCCTCTTGGCTTTCAGGGATCTCCTACAACCAGGACAACTACTGATACGGACAGACAACACCACAGTTATGTGGTACATAAACAAGCAAGGGGGTTCACACTCCTACCGCCTTTGCAGACTAGCCATGACTCTCTGGAACACAGCTCTAGCTTGCAAAGTGGATCTACAAGCTCAGTTCCTGCCAGGAAAATAAAATATTCTGGCAGACAGCCTGAGCAGGAACCTGTCAGACCCACACGAGTGGATGCTAGACACCCAAATATTCAAGATGATTACAGAAGCCTGGGGCTGCCTGGACATAGATCTTTTTGCATCCCCCCTCAACCACCAGTTACAGATTTTTTGCACAAGAGCATTTCACAAGCTAGAATGGAAAGTGGATGCACTATCATTCAGTTGGAGAAACCTCTCGGGGTATGCCTTTCCGCCACTACCTCTTCTTCCACGGGTGTTGCTCAAGATCAAGCAGGACAAGCCCAAGATGATGATTTTACTGGCCCCAAATTGGCCTCATCAATTTTGGTACTCAACACTCAAGAATCTATCCCAGGAGCCTCCTTGGATTTTACCTCAGATTCCAAATCTTTTGTCCCAACACCAGGGCCAGGTTCTGCACTCTCATGTCAAAACTCTCAGCCTAGCAGTCTGGCAAATTCAGGCTCTATGATTAATCCTTTCCTTCCCAAACAGGTCATGGATGTCATCTTAGAAGCCAGACGGCCTAGCACTAGAAAATCTTATGCAGGTAAATGGAAGAGATTTTGCACCTGGATGCATGCTCAGGATTCGGATCCTCTCATTCCTAATATTCCACTGATTTTACTTTACCTGACAGACATGCTACATAAGGGTTTATCCTTCTCCTCCATAAAAATACATGCCTCGGCTATCTCTGCACATTATAATACAGATCCTCCTATCTTTTCGCATCCACTTCTGAAACAGTATCTCAGAGGAGCAAAGAATTTAAGGCCCCCTAGGACACCACCCATACCTGCCTGGGACCTCAACTATGTTCTGGAAAAACTCACTCTGCCTCCTTTTGAGCCTGCTGCCACATCTGATATTAAGTATTTATCTTGGAAAACAGCTATCCTACTGGCTTTGACTTCAGCCAGGAGAGTCTTGGAGTTGCAAGCACTCATGGCTGTGGAACCTTATATTATTTTTCACCAAGATAGGGTGTCTTTAAGGACCAATCCTACTTTCATGCCTAAAGTGGTTTTCAAAGTGGCTTTAAATCAAACTATTCACCTGCCAACTTTTTTCAAAAATCCACAAAATAAAGGGGGAAAGGATCTTGCATTCCTTGGATGTACACAGACAACTTCGTTTTTACCTGGACAGAACCAAGGATATCAGGAAAACAGAGCAACTGTCTGTTTCTTATGCAACAAATTCCCAAGGCAAAGCTATTTCAAAACAGACCATTTATTTCAAAATGGATTGCTATGGAATCAGATTTTGTTACTCTCATCATGGAAAGCAAATCCCAGGAACAATTAGGACTCACTCCACCAGAGCTGCTGCTACTTCAGCTACCTTTCTCAGAGGAGTACCTACCAAGGATATTTTGGGAGCTGCAACTTGGAGTTCAGTGCATACTTTCTCTAAGCACTACAATCTCCCTCTTTACTCTAAGTCTAGGGCAGGCTTTGCTTCTGCAGTCTTGCAGGGCCTTCTAGCCGCCCCTTCTACACTGTAACCACCACCCTTTATCTCAGCTTTGGGATTCAACCCTACAGTGATGACTGCAACAGTGAAACACGATGAACATAGTACAGTTGTGTACAGTTACCATAAATGTAGATGTTAGAGTGTCTTCACTGTTGCAGTCTGGGTTACCCACCCTCCTGTCCCCTCTTATACTTTCATTAGTGTGGTTTCCTACTTCACCCTTCTTCTGAGGTGTATTTGCTACAGGGTATGGGGTTTGTTGTTTGTTACATTTGCGTTTTACTATTAGCCTTCACTTTTGGGCACCTGACATCTGGGGCAAGAAGAACTGGAGAACATGGCGTCGGCTGGCAGCTTTGTACTCCTAGCGTTCTGATGTCAGGGAGCAAGACTGAACAGCCGACGCCAGACCCAGACTTTGGGATTCTGGCCGACCGAGGGCTGCCTGCCGGCAGGAAGAACCCTACAGTGATGACTGCAACAGTGAAGACACTCGAACATCTACATTTATGGTAAGTGTACACAACTGTACTTTCTTTTAGCCATGCGTGCCTCCTAATGACTGAACCTGCCACAGCAGCCCTACTTGAGGCTTCTAAGGCATCGAATCCGCAGTGCAGGGAGTGTTTAGCTTTTTGAGAAGAAGAGTGCAGAATATCTGATAACTCTGACAAATTTCCCAAGGATACAGATTCCAGTTCCACTCACTCTCATCCATAAGCGGATGGCCAGAACTCCCACCAAATCAGTGGGCAGAGGCCCAAAAGCAAGTATTTTCTCTTCAAAGTATCAAGGCTATTCAACCTGTCCCAGCAGAACAAAGGGGACAAGGATGTTCATCGTGTTTCACTGTTGCAGTCATTAAACTTGGGTTATCCTGCTGGCAGGCTACCTGCAGTTGGCCTGAATTCCAAAGTCTAGGTCCGGCGTCAGTTGCCGTTGCCTCTTCCATGATGTCAGTGTGCCAGGGGTATAAAAGATGCAGCCGATGCCATTTTCTTCAGTCTTTCTTGCTGCGTGGTGCCCAAAGCAAAAGCAGTTCACAAGTGCCGGTCAGCCAACTCCTGAGATTTTCAAATTCGAATTTCAGATCCGAAGTCTTCATTAAAGCTAAGTACCATGTTGGGGAAACTTTTTTTCTTGCTCCAGACCGATGTCAGAAAAAGTTAACAATTGTATTTCTTGTGGGAAGCAAATACCTCATAAGGTTTTTCATTCTTACTGTATTCCTTGCCTGGGCCCTGATCACAACTTTGCTAGCTGTCGGTTTTGCGCTAGATTTAACCAACGCACTATTAAGCATTGGTACGATTTTGCCTTTCATTACTTTGGCCGAAGATTCAATTATATAATGCCGTCAGAACAACCGATGACCGGAGTTTATAAAAGCACAAGGAAAAGGAAAAGGACAGGCATCCGAGGTCCAAAACCGACGACGAGGCTTCGGCTAAGCCAGTCGCCGGTTCTAAGTGAGGTGCTTTCGCAGCCCATGATGGCTGCTACCTCAGAGCCACAGGCTACTGCCGACTCCCACGTGGAGCTGAATGGGCCTCTGGAAACTCAAGGTATTGGACACTTGGAAATCATTCACTCAGATAGGTCCGGAGCCACTGAGCAGGCACCGGCTTCTGAGGGTGTCTTCAGACCTACACAACTATATATTAAACCATCTTCAACTTCAAAGACTAAAGCAGCTCTAAAGACAAAGAAACAAGTACAGCATTTTCCTTCTCAGACTTCCATGCCTAAAAACCAGATGCTCAAAATGGCCGAAGACCTAATTAGTTTGATCAGGGGCTCCCATCCCCCTCCTGATAAGAGGCCTAGGCAAGAGACTGAGTATGATTCTTCTGATCAGGTTTCTATTTCCTCTGATTCCTCTTCTGAACAGGATTACTCCATGCTTCCCTATGAGGATTCTGATGCTGAAGAATCCATTCCTTCAGCCTCTCCTCCTGAGGATTATTCTTTTGGGGAAACCCTACATACCATGAGGGAGCATTTCCACTGGGAGAGCCAAGATTATTCTGAATCTAAGAAAAGGCTCAGAGACTTTCTGCTACTTCCTCAGCACAGACCCCTTGCTATTCCACCTGTCCTGGATATTGTAGATGATGTATTTTCAGAGTCCGGCCTGTCCCCTGACTCTCTACACCCTACACCTGCTAAGCCAGACAGGTACTACAGGGTCCCGGATTCTCATAAATTCCTATATAAAAACCCTGCTGCTGACCCAGAAACTATATCGCAGGGTCCCAAAGGGGTTAAAGCTTCCACTGCAAAAAACCCTGTCTCCTCTGATAGGGATTCTAGGGCTCTAGACAGATGGGGGAAAACAGTCTACACTTCTGCTACCCTGGCTGTAAGGGCTTTAAATTGTCAGTTCCATATGCTTAAATATCAGCAATATTTAATGTCACTGCTTAAACAAAAATTGTTGACAAATACTGAAGGTTCAGAGAACAAAGAATTGCAGGATTTATTGCATGCAGCTGAACAAGTGGGAAAGCATACTTTGCAATGTGGTTATGATTCACTGGAGGCCTCATGCAGGGCCGCTGTTACAGGTTCTGTTATTAGAAGGCATGCTTGGTTAAAGGAACAGAATCTGCCTGATCATGGTAAAGCAAAATTATTAGATGCACCATTACAGCATGATACTTTGTTTGGTTCTAAAGCAGAAGAGGTGTTGAAAAAAATGGAGGATAAAGCAAAGTCCATGCAGGCAGTCAAGGACTTCTTACAGGTGCAGCCACCCACGTTTAGCAGGAACTGGCCCACTAAAAATTGGTCCTTTCCAGTGTCAGACAGACCACAAAGAGGCAGGTACAGGCGTCCCAGAGGCAGATCTCAGCCCCAAGGCTCATACAGGCCTAAACATTGGGGTGGTCCTACCTCCAAAAGCGGAGAAGACAAATCAATACCTTACAGAAAACAGTCCCAATGACTTTCCTCTACCAGATCCAAGCACTTTTCTTTTGGCAGCCCCCTTAGGGGGAAAACTAGCACTTTTTTCATCAAATTGGCAAATGGTTACCCAGGACAAATGGGTCCTGAACATAGTGTCCCAAGGCTACAGGTTCCATTTTCATACCCTACCAAGGTCAAAAGGTATACCAGACCTGCCACACAATCAATGGGCAGAGGCACAAAAACAAATTACAGCCCTCATGGACATGAGGGCCATTCAGCAAGTACCACAACAAGAGCAGGGGCGAGGATTTTACTCCAGACTTTTTCTAGTACCCAGAAAGAACAAAACCTGGAGACCAATTCTGGACCTGTCAATTTTAAATACGTTTCTGGAAGTTCCAAAATTCAAGATGTTGACTCTACAACAGCTACTGCCCGTGCTGGGCAAGAAGGCTTTGAAGAAAGGTAACTTTGGACCTAAAAGAGGCAAACCTGCATGTCCCAATCAGACAATCTTGCAGAAGATACCTCAGATTCATAGCTGGCTCAATGCATTACCAATTCTCTGCACTGCCCTTTGGCTTATCTACTGTGCCCAGGGTCTTTACAAATTGCCTGGCACCAGTAATAGCATTTTGCAGACAAAACGGAATTCAAATATATCCCTACTTGGACGACTGCCTAATTCAAGCAGAGCACAAAGACATTCTTCTGAAGCATCTGGCGTTTGTAAAAAGATTACTAACTGGCCTAGGGTACACAGTAAACGAAAAGAAATCAAACCTAGTGCCCTCTCAAGAGATAATATTCCTGGATGCAAGCTTAAATACAACTGCCCAGATGGCTTATCTCACACCAGACAAACAAAAGCATCTGACTACTTCAAGAAATTGGCAACACAAACCCACTTATCTACAAGGAAAATCCTGCAGGCCTTGGGTTTCATGGCATCTTGCATTCTACTAATTCCATATGCCAGACTAAATATGAGGAAACTACAATGGTACCTAAAAAGTGTTTGGACTCAGCATTGCCACAGCCTGGAGACAGTAATTGCATTCATTCCCTGCCTACAACAGGAGTTTCGATGGTGGGCAGAAGCCTGTCACCACAACAAGGGTCTGCCATTCAGTTTACCCACAGCCAGACAGACACTGACAATGGATGCATCAGATTATGCCTGGGGAGCCCATATGGCAGGAAAATGTATTCAGGGCACACGGTCTGCAAACCAGATGCATCTTCACATCAATGAAAAAGAGATGCTAGCTGTTCAAAATGCCCTGACAGCTTTCAAGGACCTGCTTCATCCAGGACAGTTACTGATAAAGACAGACAACACTACGGTCATGTGGTACATAAACAAGCAGGGAGGTACACATTCCTACCCCCTATGCAGACAACCAATGACCTTATGGAACACAGCATTGGCTTTTCAAATTCACCTGCAAGCACAATTCCTGCCAGGAAAAACAAATACTCTGGCAGATGAACTAAGCAGAAACCTCATGGATCCCCACGAATGGAAACTGGATCCGCAAGTCTTCAGCATGATAATAAGGAAATGGGGATGCCCAGACATAGATCTATTTGCCTCCCCTCACAACTGCCAATTGCAGAGATTTTGCACAAGGATTTATCACAAGCAAGCATGGAAAGTGGACGCCCTATCCTTCAGCTGGAAAAATCTAACGGTATATGCTTTTCCCCCACTGCCTCTCCTTCCCAGGGTACTCCTAAAGGTCAGACAGAAGTCAAAAATGATACTGATTGCACCAGACTGGCCACGCCAGCACTGGTACCCAATCCTAAAGAGCTTGTCTCAAGGTCCAGCATGGATATTGCCTCAAAGTTCTCACTTGCTGACCCAACAAAACAATCAGATCCTGCACAGCCAACTCTGGACCTTAAATCTGGCAGCATGGCGGATAATGTAGCCATTCAGAACACTCCTCTTTCAAAAGCTGTTATGGATGTTATTTTGGAGGCCAGGAGGCCCAGCAC
Organism: Protopterus annectens; assembly: GCF_019279795.1. Lineage (NCBI taxonomy): Eukaryota > Metazoa > Chordata > Ceratodontiformes > Protopteridae > Protopterus > Protopterus annectens. The sequence continues at coordinate 1,937,087,941 of NC_056743.1, read as the reverse complement.
CAGAAAATCTTATGCAGACAAATGGAAGAGATTCTGTGCTTGGAACCAGGAACAAGGCATTTACACGCGTGTACCAAATATCCCTCAGATTTTACAATACCTAACTGAGATGCTGAACAAAGGCCTTTCCTGCTCATCAATTAAGATTCATGCCTCTGCCATTTCAGCCCATTACAATACAGAACCACCTATCTTTTCTCATCCTTTATTAAGGCAGTACCTCAGAGGGGCCAAAAACATTAGGCCTCTAAGGAGAGCTCCAATTCTGGCCTGGGACTTCAATTATGTTTTGGAAAAACTCACACTGCCTCCTTTCGAGCCAGCATCAACAGCAGATATAAAATTCTTATCCTGGAAAACAGCTCTGCTCCTAGCAATAACCTCTGCAAGGCGGGTCTCGGAGTTACAAGCACTCATGGCTGTGGAACCTTTCATCATTTTTCATCCAGACAGGGTTTCTCTAAGGACAAACCCTACATTTATGCCTAAGGTGGTGTCCAGTGTGGCCCTTAACCAAGCCATTCACTTGCCAACTTTTTATCCTAATCCACATAACAAGGGTGAGAAAATTCTGCATTCTTTGGACATACACAGGCAGTTACGCTTCTACTTGGACAGAACTAAAGCTTTCAGAAAGACTGAGCAACTTTTTATGTCATATGCTACAGGATCACAAGGAAAGGCTATCTCAAAACAGACTATTTCTAAATGGATAGGCCATTGCATCCATTTCTGCTATTTTCAACATGGCAAATCAGTGCCTAAGGGCATTAGGCCTCATTCCACCATTGCAGTAGCCACTTCAGCAGCCTTCCTCAGAGGAGTACCAACCAAAGATATCTTAGAGGCTGCAACCTGGAGTTCAGTGCACACCTTCACAAAGCACTACCACCTACCTCTTTACTCTAAGTCCAGAGCAGGCTTTGCCACTGCAGTTCTTCAGGGCCTCATAGCCTCTCCTAATCCTGTTTAGCTCAGCCACCCATCCTCTTCTTTGGGATTCAACCCAAGAGTAATGACTGCAACAGTGAAACACGATGAACATAGTACAGTTGTGTACCTACCATAAATGTAGATGTTCGAGTGTATTCACTGTTGCAGTCCAGGATGTCCTTCAAGGATGCATCTGCAGTCATAACATATGGGTTGTCCTGCCTCAGGCAGCCCTTCGGTCGGCCGGATTCCAAAGTCTGGGTCTGGCCTCGGCTGATGTCGCACTTTCCCTGACGTCAGAGCGTCTGGGGTATAAAAGCATCAGCCGACGCCATTTTCCCTCAGTCTTTCTTGCCACGCGGTGCCCGAAGCAGAAGCTGTTCGCAAGTGCCGGTCGGTCAGATCCAGTGAATTCAGCTACCGAAGACTTCGAAAAAGCTAAGTACCCCGTTGGGGACTCTTTCTTGCCTCAGCCGATGTCAGACAAAGTAAATAATTGTTTAACTTGTGGGAAACAAATACCTCATAAGGATTTCCATTCCTATTGCCTTCCTTGCTTAGGCCCAGACCACGACATATCGGCCTGTTCTGCCTGTGCTTCCTTCAACCGACGAACTCTTAGACGTCGGTCGGAGTTTGCAGAGGAATTTTTTGGGGCCACTTTTGCATATAAAATGCCGTCGGAGACTCCGACTTCGCATTTAGTGAAAAAACGTAAGGACAAGGACCGACACTCGCGGCCCGAGGTTTCGGCTGAAACCACAGTAAAGCCTACCGCGAGTGTCTCTGTTTCGGCCGAAACAGAGTCCTCGGAGATTCCTTCTTCCGAAACCATTCACCCGACCACTGCGGCCCAGGAGCCCCCGGCTGAGTCGGCTACCGAACTACCTACCAAAACCAGTGTCCAGGAAATGTCCGACACCATCCCTTTGGACATTTCTACTCCTGCACGTGGGGCAGCTAGGCCCCCTGCTTCCATGTCCATTAAGGCCTTTTCTAGGGCTAAAGCTGCTAAACTTTCTAAAGCTTTGCCTCCCAAGACTACCTCCCAGAGGCCTACCTCTAGTTCACAGATCCTCAGCCTTGCAGAGGACCTTATTTCTTTAATTAGGGGCTCACAACCTCACCCAGACAGGGCCTCTCAACCTCCACCAGACAAAAGGCCCAGGACTGAACCCTCTGACCCACACTCTTCAGATGAGTCCATGGATGGCTCTGAGTTGTCAGACCACCAGGAGGAGGCTTATTTGCCCTATGAGGATTCTGATGCTGAAGAATCTATTCCTTCGGCCTCCCCTCCTGAAGAGTTTTCCTTTGGTGAGACTCTACACTCCATGAGAGAGCATTTTCAATGGCAAGGTCAGGAATTCTCTGATTCTAGAAAAAGATTAAGGACCTTTTTACATCTGCCTCAACATAGGCCCTTAGCTATACCTCCTGTTCTGAATGTAATTGATAATGTGTACAATGATGTCAGTACAGCACCTGATACTCTCCCTCCGGCCCCTGCCAAGCCAGATAGAGACTACAGGGTCCCAGATTCCCATTACCATCTGTATAAAGCACATTCTGCAGACCCAGAAACTATTTCTCAGGGCCCTAAAGGGGTTGCAGCCGCCACAGCCAAAAATCCTCTACCCTCTGAAAGAGAGTCTAGAGCTTTAGAGAGATGGGGAAAGAAGGTATATACTTCTGCAACTCTTTCTGTCAGGGCATTAAATTGTCAATTTCATATGATACAGTACCAAGAGTATTTATTAGATGAACTGAATAAGAAACTTTCATCTCCTGAACCCCTTGACCGTAAATCCCTGCAGGATTTGGTTCACAACTCACAGCAGGTTAGTAATCATTTCTTAAAATGTGGCTATGATGCATTGGAGGCTTCATTTAGGTCAGCTATGACTGGGGCAGTCATTCGTAGGCATGCCTGGCTGAAGGAACAATCTCTGCCAGACCATGTTAAAGCTAAACTCCTGGATGCTCCAATGGAGAAACAAAATTTATTTGGCTCCTCTGCTCAGGAGGTCTTAAAAAAGTTTGAAGAAAAGGCAAACTCTGTGCAAACAGTTAAGGATTTCCTGCAAGTACAGCCGCCTAGATTCAGCAGAAACTGGCCTACTAAGAATTGGTCCTTTCCAGATTCGGACAGAGCCCAGAGAGGCAGGAACAGACCCTAGAGGCAGAGGCCAATCGAAGGGCTCCTACAGAGGCCGTCAGTGGCAGCCTGCCAACCAGAGAAGTAGTGCAACAACAGCAACAACATCTACTACACCAGGACAGGCTCAATGACTTTACTCTGATTCCGCCTACCAGGGATCAACTGGAAGCACCCTTGGCTTTATTCTCAAAAAACTGGCATTATATTACAAGGGACACATGGACACTGCAAATAATAGACAAAGGATACAGGTTCCACTTCCACACTTTGCCAAAAAGACACGGAATGCCAAACCTACCATCAAATCAGAGGCCAGAGGCTTTAAGGCAGATCAACAACTTGCTTCAAATGAAAGCTATAGAAAAGGTACCACTTTCAGAACAAGGCCAAGGATTTTACTCAAGACTATTTCTTGTACCAAGAAAAGAAAATCAATGGAGGCCTATTCTCGACCTGTCCGCACTAAATACTTATCTCATTGTCCCAAAATTCAAGATGCTTGACCCTACAGCAACTTCTTCCCATGCTGGGCAACGAGTCTTGGCTGGTGACTCTAGATCTCAAGGAGGCATACCTGCATGTCCCTATTCGACCAAGTTGCAGAAGACACCTCAGATTTCTTGCAGGATCAGAGCATTATCAATTCTCAACATTGCCCTTTGGCTTATCTACTGCGCCCAGAGTATTCACGAAATGCCTGGCATCAGTAATTCAACACTGCAGACTTCAGGGGATTCAGATTTACCCATACTTGGACGACTGCCTTATACAAGCGGACAACAAGAAAAATTTGATAAAGGACTTGGCTTATGCCATCCACCTGCTACAGGCCTTGGGATACACAGTCAACATCCAAAAGTCAAGACTTGTGCCGTCCCAAAGAATAACCTTTTTGGGTGCAGACCTGGACACAACCACCCAAATGGCTTTTCTCACAGAAGAAAAACAAAAACAACTTCCAGATTACTTCATGATGCTGACAAGACGAACTCAGCTTACTGCAAGGAAAATCCTGCAGGCCCTGGTTTACATGGCATCCTGCATAATTCTGATACCACAGGCCAGGCTGCATATGAGAAAATTACAATGGTACCTCAGGAGTGTATGGTCTCAACACAGTCACAGTCTAGAAGCTTTGATACCAATCATTCCTTGCCTTCAAAAGGAATTTCTGTGATGGGCTCAGGCCTGCCAGTCCAACAGAGGGTTGCCTTTCAACAAACCAAAAACAAAACAAACCATCACCACGGACGCTTCAGACCAAGGATGGGGAGCACACATGGAAGGCAAATGTATCCAAGGCCTATGGTCTCAAGGTCAGCTACGCATGCACATAAACCAAAAGGAAATGCTGGCAGTGATGCATGCAATCGAGGCTTTCAAACCTTTCCTCCATCGAGGCCACCTGCTAATAAGGACAGACAACACCACGGTCATGTGGTACATAAACAAGCAGGGGCACACTCCTACCCTCTCTGCCGACTGGCTATGAATCTATGGGAACTATGCCTGAACCTCAATATCCAACTACAGTCCCAGTTCGTGCCAGGAAAAGAGAATACACTGGCAGACAGCTTAAGCAGAACTACCATGGATGCACACGAATGGATGCTGCACCCAGACATCTTCCAACTCATAGCAAAGGAATGGGGAATGCCAGAGATAGATCTGTTCGCCTCCCCTCTCAACCATCAACTGAAGACATTCTGCTCAAGGACATACCACCCACAAGCTTGGAGGGTGGACTCTCTCTCTTTCAGCTGGAAAGCTCTAAAAGTATATGCCTTCCCACCTCTCCCATTAATGTACAAGGTTCTACTGAAGATCAGGGAGGAGCAGCCAAGAGTGATTCTGATAGCTCCAGACTGGCCAAGGCAACACTGGTACCCATTATTGAGAAGCCTGTCTCAGGCAAAACCATGGCCTCTCCCCCTATGGCCTCTTCTTCTGACGCAGAACAATTTCAAGATTATGCATCCCAACTTGAAAACATTACAGCTAACTGCCTGGAAAATTCCTTAAATCACAAACAAGATGCCTTATCACAGAGAGTGAAGGACATCATCTTGGAAGCTCGCAGGCCTTCCACAAGGAAGACATACTCAGCTAAATGGAAAATATTTCTCATTTGGAACACATCAAAAGGCTCCGATGTGACAGTGGCAAACATGGCGCATATTCTGGAATACTTAGCAGAATTGTTCCACAATGGCCTGTCCTATTCTTCCATTAAGATTCATGCCTCAGCAATTTCAGCAGAATACAATGTGGATCCACCTATCTTCTCACACCCTCTCCTCAGGCAATTTGAGAGGGATCAAAAATATTAAACCTCCAAGAAAACCCCCTCTACCTGCCTGGGATCTCAACTTTGTGTTGGAGAAACTAACACTTCCTCCATCTGAACCAGCAGCATCAGCGGATCTACAGTTTCTGTCTTGGAAAACTGCATTCCTTCTGGCAATAACTTCAGCAAGAAGAGTATCTGAGTTACAAGCATTAATGGCAGTACAGCCATTTCTTATCTTCCATCAGGACAGAGTTTCACTAAGAACCAATCCTACTTTTATGCCAAAGGTGGTATCTAGGGTATCCTTGAACCAAGCTATTCACTTGCCTACGTTCTTCCCAAATCCACAGAATAGAGGGGAAAAACTTCTGCACACCCTGGATATACACAGACAACTACGCTACTACTTGGACAGAACTAAAACTAGCAGAAAAACTGACCAACTATTTGTAGAATATGCTACTGGGGTGCAAGGAAAAGCATTTTCCAAACAGACAATTTCAAAATGGATAGGAAATTGCATTCGATTTTGCTACTCCTTTCATGGAAAGACAGTTCCTGAAAACATCAGGCCTCATTCCACAAGGGCCACGACCACCACTACAGCCTTCCTACGAGGGGTGGCTACCAAGGACATTTTAGAAGCTGCTACTTGGAGCTCCATGCATACATTTGCCAAACATTACAATCTACCTTTATACTCCAGATCCAGAGCAGGTTTTGCTACTGCAGTCCTGCAGGGGATATTAACTACACCATCCTTTTCTTAGTTCCTCCTCCCCCAGATTGGCTATGGTATTCTACCCATATGTTATGACTGCAGATGCATCCTTGAAGGACATAGTACAGTTTTGTACCTACCATAAATGTAGATGTCCGATAGGTATGCATCTGCAGTCAGGTTTACCCTCCCTCCTACCCCTCAGTGGTATTCCTAGGGTACTTACCCCTCTTTTAGCTAGCTGGGGGAATCTATTATGGTGTATTTGTTTGTATATACATGTATATTATTATATAAGTTTGCAAATGTTTGGAAACTTTTTTGCATTTATCCAAATTTAGCCTTCCTAGAGGGCACCTGGCATCTGGGGCAAGAAAAACTGAGGAAAATGGCGTTGGCTGATGCTTTTATACCCCAGACGCTCTGACGTCGGGGAAAGTGTGACATCAGCCGAGGCCAGACCCAGACTTTGGAATCCGGCCGACCGAAGGGCTGCCTGAGGCAGGACAACCCATATGTTATGACTGCAGATGCATACCTATCGGACATCTACATTTATGGTAGGTACAAAACTGTACTTTACCCACCCACCATCCCCCTTCTCTTTGCTGGGACTTAACTGCACTTCTCTATCCTATACAACCTATTTGGTGTATTTGCTTATAGATGAAGGAAATGTTGTTTTTGTGCATGCATTTTTATTGGCATATTTTTCAGCCTACCAATTTGGGGGCACCTGACATCTGGGGCAAGAAAAACTGAAGAAAATGGCATCTGCTGCATATTTTATACCCCTGGCGCACTGACGTCAGGGAAGAGGCAACAGCAACCGACGCCGGACCTAGACTTTGAAATTCTGGCCGACCGACTGTAGCCTGCCAGCGGGATAACCCAAGAGTAATGACTGCAACAGTGAATACACTCTAACATCTATATTTATGGTAGGTACACAGCTGTACTATGTCTCTACCTTGGATGGATCCGGAGCCAGTGAGCAAGCACCGGCTTCTGAGGGTGTATTTAGGCCTACTGATTTGCATATTAAACTGACGCCATCTTTTTCTTCAAGGCCTAAAACTCGAACCATGCCTACCTATGAACCTATTGCTCCTGGGATCACTTCTATGGCCCTGCTAGACAGAGGCTCAGGAATCTAGTCTAAAAGAGAGGCGAAAGCCAACACATTCTGGCTAGGCTTATAAATGCCCTAGGGCAGATAGCCTAGTACCTACCTATGCCTAGAAAACTGACTCCCAGACCACATGGTCAGGCCTCTATGCCTAAAAAACAAATAAGAATGCCTGAAGACTTTATTACTTTAATCAGGGGAAGCCACCCTTCCCCCGCTAAGAGACCTAGGACTGAGTTTGCTTATTATACTTCTGACCGGGATTCTGAAATTTCTGTTTGTTCTAATGATCAGGATTTACCCTTATCTACCTATGAGGATTTTGATGCTGAGGACTCGATTCTCTCTGCTTCTCCCCCCAGAAGATTTCTCTTTTGGTGAAACCTTGCATACTCTCAGGGAGCTTTTTTGTTGGGAAAGTCAGGATTTCTCTGATTCTAAAAAGAGGCTTAGGTATTTCTTACTCCTGCCCCAGCACAGGCCTTTAGCCATATCTCCTGTACTAGACATTGTTGATGATGCTTTTTCGGAATCTAGCTTGGCCCCTGACTCTTTACCTCCTGCTCCCAGAAAACCTGATAAATATTACAGGGTTCAGGACTCTCACAAGTTCCTTTTCAAAAATCGTACTGCAGATCCTGAGACCATTTCACAGGGACCCAAGGGCATTAAAGCTACTACTGCCAAAAATCCTACCCCCTCTGATAGAGACTCCAGGGCACTGGATAGATGGGGTAAGAAAGTATACACTTTTGCAACTTTGGCCATTAGGGCCTTAAACTGCCAGTTTCATATGTTAAAGTATCAGCAGCATATTATTGGATTGCTTAAACAGAAAATGATGTTGATTCCTGATTGTGCTGAAAATAAGGATTTACAGGATTTAATGCATTCTGCTGAACAACTTGGAAAACATACTTTGCAATGTGGTTTTGATTCACTAGAGGCATCTTGCAGGGCTGCTGTAACTGGGTCTGTACTTAGAAGGCATGCTTGGCTTAAGGAGCAATCCTTGCCAGTTCATGTTGAAGCTAAATTAATGTTTGCTCCCTTAAATCAGGACCACCTGTTTGGCAACAAGGCCGAAGTTCTTAAAAAAGATGGAGGAAAAAGCTAAATCTATGCAAACTGTTAAAGGATTTTTTTACAAGTACAACCTCCAAGATTTAGTAGGCATTGGCCTTCTAAGAATTGGTCCTTTCCTGCCTCTTCCAGACCTTCTCAATCCAAACCGAGATCCAGCAGAGCTCCCAGGCTTCAGTCCCAGGGTACACACAAGACTAAGCAGTGGGGGGCCTCCACTTCCAAATCTGGGAGTAATACAACTTCCTCCTATGGTAAACTGTCTCAATGGCTTCCTTTTAAAACTTCCAAGCACTTTTCAACTGACTGCCCCTTTGGGGGGAAAGATTGCTCTGCATGCAAAGAACTGGGAACTCATTACCCAGGACAAATGGGTTTTAAATAGTGTCCCAAGGATACAGATTTCACTTCCACACGTTACCAACCCCAAGCTGTTGGCCAGATCTACCCCCAAATCAGTGGACAGAGGCCCCAAAAGCAAGTGCTGTCTCTCTCTCTTAAGCATAGGGGCTATTCATTTGGTACCAGAAGAGGAAAAGGGACAAGGTTTCTACTCAAGACTTTTCCTGGTACCCAGAAAAGACAATTCATGGTGTCCTATCCTGGACCTGTCTACTCTAAACACCTTTTTGGTGATTCCAAAATTCAAGATGCTGACTCTTCACCAGTTGCTTCCTATGCTAGGCAAAGATGCCTGCTTGGCAACACTAGATTTAAAAGAAGCTTACCTGCACATCCCAATCAGGGAATCTTGCAGAAGATAACTTACACTTCAAAGCAGGCTACATGCACTATCAGTTCTCTGCACTGCCCTTTGGCTTATCTACTGCGCCCAGGGTATTCACAAAGTGCCTAGCTCCAGTCATTGCATTTTGCAGGCAAAGAAATATTCAAATATACCCATACCTGGACGATTGTCTAATTCAGGCAGAAAGCCGGGACATACTTTTGAATCATCTGGCCTTTGTACAAAGGGTGCTAACTTGTCTGGGGTACACCATAAACGAAAATAAATCACACCTGGTACCCTGTCAACAATTTATATTCCTGGGAGCAAGCTTGAATACAACTTCCCAGATGGCTTTCCTCACGCCAGAGAAACAAATTCATTTGACAACCTACTTCAAACAAGTGGCCACAAAAACCCTGCTATCTGCAAGGCAAATACTGCAAGCCTTGGGGTTCATGGCCTCCTGCATTCTTCTAATTCCATATGCAAGACTGCATATGAGGAAACTACAATGGTATCTAAAAAGTCTATGGCGTCAACATTCTCAGGATCTAGAAGCAATGATTCCTATCATACCTTGCCTACGCCTAGAGTTCCTTTGGTGGGCAGAGGCCTGCCACCAAAACAAAGGACTACCATTCACTCTACCCCCTGCTGCCCAAACCCTAATAGATGCATCAGACTATGCATGGGGGGCTCACCTGGCAGGGAAGTGCATTCAGGGCAAATGGAACCCAACTCAAATGCACCTGCATATCAATCAAAAAGAAATGTTAGCTGTACAGAATGCTCTGACAGCCTTCAAGGACCACATTCTTCCAGGACAATTAATGGTAAAGACGGATAACACCACTGTTATGTGGTACATAAACAAGCAGGGGGGTACACATTCTTACCCCCTCTGTAGACTAGCCATGGCATTGTGGAAGACTGCCTTGAGCTACCGAGTGCATCTACAAGCTCAATTCCTGCCAGGAAAACTAAATACACTGGCAGACGGACTAAGCAGAAACCTCATAGACCCACACGAGTGGAACCTGGAACCAAGGATTTTCAACATGTTGACAAGTAAATGGGGGAGCCCAGATATAGACCTATTTGCCTCCCCCCAGAACTATTAGTTGGACAAATTTTGCACAAGGACTCCCCATAAACAAGCTTGGAAAGTGGATGCTCTGTCCTTCAGCTAGAAAAAACTGTCAGTCTACTCCTTTCCTCTGCTCTCCAAAGTACTACCAAAGGTCAAACAGGGCAAACCAAGGATGATTTTGATTGCACTAGACTGGCCACGCCAACACTGGTAGGCCCTCTTGCACAGTGTGTCACTGTTGACCCCAAGGAGAACCAGGTTCCGCACTCTCAGCTTCAAACACTGAACCTAGCAGCCTGCCTAATTACGTAAGCTCTCCTTTACCATCCCTCAGTAAGCCAGTGATGGATGTCATTTTAGAGGCAAGGAGGCCTAGTACTAGAAAATCTTATGCTGAAAAATGGAAAAGATTCTGTGCCTGGAACCAGTCTCGAGGGATGAGCACAACAGCGCCCAATTTACCTCAGATTTTACAGTACTTAACTGAGATGCTTCACAAGGGCCTGTCTTTTTCCTCCATCAAAATTCACGCCTCAGCCATTTCAGCTCATTAGAACCTCCCCTCTTCTCTCATCTACTGCTCAAGCAGTTCCTCAAAGGGGCCAAAAATTTAAGACAACCCAGGAGAGCTCCAACTCCAGCCTGGTATCTTAACTTTGTCTTGGAGAAACTCACTCTTCCTTCTTTCGAGCCAGCTGCTACTGCAGATTTAAAATTTCTTTCTTGGAAACAGCTTTCCTTTTAGCAATCACTTCAGCAAGAAGGGTATCTGAATTACAGGCCCTTATGGCAGTGGAGCCTTTCATCATCTTTCATGCAGACAGGATGTCCCGCAGAACCAATCCCTCCTTCATACCCAAGGTGGTATCCAGTGTGGCTGTTAATCGATCCATTCATTTGCCAACCTTCTTTCCTAATCCACAGAACAAAGAGGAATGGATACTGCACACCTTAGATGTGCACAGACAACTTAGATTCTACTTGGACAGGACTAAACCTCAAAGGAAATCTGAACAACTGCTGGTGGCATTTGCTGCAGGGACAGAGGGGAAGGCTCTTTCAAAGCAAACCATTTCTAAATGGATAGGGCATTGCATTCATTTCTGCTATAAGCACCATGGAAAACCTATCCCACAGGGGATCAGACCCCACTCAACCAGGCCTGCATCTACCTCTACAGCCTTTCTCAGAGACGTCCCTACCAGGAACATCCTAGAAGCTGCTTCCTGGAGTTCTGTACATACTTTCACCAAGCATTACCATTTGCCAATTTTCTCTAAATCCAGAGCTGGCTTTTCCACTGCAGTCTTGCAGGGCCTTATAGCTGGTCCTAATGCTGTCTAAATTCCTCCTCCCAGCCTTAGCTTTGGGAATCTACCCAAATGTGATGACTGCAACAGTGAAACACGAAGAACATAGTACAGTTTTGTACACTTACCATAAATGTTGATGTTAGAGTGTATTCACTGTTGCAGTCCGGGATGTTCATCGTGTTTCACTGTTGCAGTCATTACAATTGGGTTATCCTGCTGGCAGGCTACCCGCAGTCGGCCTGAGTTCCAAAGTCTAGGTCCGGTGTCGGTTGCGGTCGCCTCTTCCTTGACGTCATTGCGCCAGGGGTATAAAAGATGCAGCAGACGCCATTTTCTTCAGTCTTTCTTGCCGCGCGGTGCCTGAAGCAAAAGCGGTTCGCAAGTGCCGGTCAGCCGACTCCTGAAGTTTTCAAATTCGAATTTCAGATCTGAAGTCTTCATTAAAGCTAAGTACCCCTTTGGGGAAACTTTTTTCTTGCTCCAGACCTATGTCAGAAAAAGTTAATAACTGTATTTCTTGTGGGAAGCAAATACTTCATAAGGATTTTCATTCTTTCTGTATTCCTTGCCCTAGGCCCTGACTATAATGTTGCTAGTTGTCGGTTTTGTGCTAGATTTAACCAACGCACTATTAAGCGTCAATACGATTTTGCATTCCATTACTTTGGCAGAAGATTTAATTATATAATGCCATCGGATCAGCCAACTACTGGAGTTTACAAAAGACGAAAAGAAAAAGAAAAGGACAGGCATCCGAGATCCAAAACCGACAACGAGGCTTCTTCTAGGCCTGTCGCCAGTTCGCCGGTTCTCAGTGAGGCGCTTTTGCAGCCTCTGACGCCCACTACCTCAGAGCCACAGGCCACTTCAGACTCCCACTTGGAGCCAACTGGGCCTCTGGAAACTCAAGGTATTGGACACTCGGAAACTATTCCCTCAGATGGGTCCGGAGCCGCTGAGCAGGCGTCGGTTTCTGAGGGTGTTTTCAGGCCTACACAGTTATATGTAAAACCTACTTCAGCTACAAAGACAAAGACTAAAGCAGCTCTAAAGACAAAGAAACAAGTACAGCATTCACCTGGACAGGCCTACATGCCTAAAAAGAAGATGCTTAAAATGGCCGAAGACCTTATTATTTTGATCAGGGGTTCCCATCCCCCTCCTGAAAAGAGGCCTAGGCAAGAGTTAGAATATGAATCTTCAGACCAGGTTTCCATTTCCTCTGATCAGGATTACTCTATTCCTCCGTATGAGGATTCTGATGCTGAAGAATCTATCCCTTCAGCCTCTCCTCCTGAGGATTATTCTTTTGGGGAAACACTGCATACTATGAGGGAGCATTTCCACTGGGAGTGCCAAGACTACTCTGAATCTAAGAAAAGACTCAGAGATTTCCTTTTGTTGCCCCAGCACAGGCCCCTTGCTATCCCGCCTGTTTTAGACATTGTAGATGTATTTTCAGAGTCCAGTCTTTCTCCAGAATCTTTACCACCGGCCCCTGTTAAGCCAGACAGATACTACAGGGTTCCTGATTCACATATATTTCTCTATCAGAACCCTGCAGCTGACCCAGAAACCATCTCTCAGGGTCCCAAAGGGGTCAAGGCATCTACTGCAAAAAACCCTATCCCCTCTGATAGGGATTCTAGAGCCCTAGACAGATGGGGCAAAAAGATTTATACCTCTGGTACCTTGGCTGTAAGAGCCTTAAACTGCCAGTTTCATATGCTTAAGTATCAGCAATATCTTATGTCTTTGCTGAAACAGAAAATGCCAGCAAGTACAGAATGTGCAGACAAAGAAATGCAGGATTTATTGCATGCAGCTGAACAAGTTGGAAAGCATACTTTGCAATGTGGCTTTGATTCTCTTGAGGCCTCCTGCAGGGCTACTGTTACAGGTTCTGTCATTAGGAGGCATGCTTGGTTAAAAGAACAGAATTTGCAGGATCATGTTAAAGCAAAATTATTAGGCGCTCCTTTACAGCATGATACTTCGTTTGGTGTTAAAGCAGAAGAGGTGTTGAAGAAAATGGAGGACAAAGCTAAATCTATGCAAACAGTCAAGGATTTCTTGCAGGTACAGCCTCCCAGATTTAGCAAGAACTGGCCTACAAAAGATTGGTCCTTTCCAGTGTCAGATAGACCACAAAGGGACAGATACAGACGCCCCAGAGGCAGATCACAGCCCCAAGGCTCATACAGGCCTAAACAATGGGGTGCTTCTACCTCCAAGAGCAGAGAGGAAAAATCACAGCCATTCAGGAAACAGTCTCAATGACTTTCCACTTCCAGCACCAAGCACTTATCTTTTGGCAGCCCCTTTGGGGGGAAAGCTAGCACTTTTTTTCCACAAAATTGGCACATGATCACCCAGGACAAATGGGTTCTAAATATAGTTTCACAAGGATACAGGTTCCACTTTCACACCCTGCCAAGGCAAAATGGCATGCCAGACCTGCCACGCAATCAATAGATAGAGGCACAAAAACAAGTTTCATCCCTCATGGACATGAGGGCTATTCAACAAGTATCAGAACAAGAGCAGGGTCAAGGATTCTATTCAAGACTGTTCTTAGTACCCAGAAAAGACAAAGCCTGGAGACCAATACTGGACCTCTCTATTCTAAACACATATCTGGATATTCCAAAATTCAAAATGTTGACTCTACAGCAGCTTCTGTCCATGTTGGGCAAGAAGGCTTGGCTTGTGACTTTAGATATAAAAGAGGCATGCCTGCATGTCCCAGTCAGACAAACATGCAGAAGATACCTCATATTCAAAGCTGGCTCAAGGCACTACCAATTCTCTGCACTGCCCTTTGGCTTATCTACTGCACACAAAGTGCATGGCACCAGTAATTGCATTTTGCAGACAAAGAGGAATACAAATATATCCTTACTTGTTTGACTGCCTTATTCAAGCGGAGAACAAGGACATTCTACTACAGCATCTGGCGTTTGTAAAAAGATTACTGACAAGTCTAGGGTACACAGTAAATGAGAAGAAATCAAAACTCGTACCCTCTCAAGAGGTAATATTCCTGGGTGCAAGCTTAAATACAACTGCCCAGATGGCTTATCTCAAGCCAGACAAACACAGACAACTGACTACTTATTTCAAAATGTTGGCAACAAAGACCCCGTTATCTGCAAGAAAAATTCTGCAGGCCTTGGGTTTCATGGCATCCTGCATTCTGCTAATTCCATATGCAAGACTGCATATGAGGAAACTTCAATGGTATCTAAAAAGTGTTTGAAATCAACATTGCCACAGCCTGGAAACAATAATTACCCTCATTCCCTGCCTGCAACAGGAGTTTCGATGGTGGGCAAAAGCCTGTCACCACAACACGGGACAGCCATTCACCTTACCCACAGCCAGGCAGACATTGACAACAGATGCATCAGATTACGCCTGGGGGGCCCATATGGCAGGAAGATGTATTCAGGACACATGGTCCGCAAGTCAAATGCATCTTCATATCAATCAAAAAGAGATGCTAGCTGTTCAGAATGCCCTAACAGCCTTCAAGGATCAACTTCATCCGGGACAACTACTAATAAAGACGGACAATACTACAAAGCACTATCACTTATCTCTCTATTCTAAATCCAGGGTAGGCTTTGCCACTGCAGTTCTGCAGGGCCTTATAGCCTCTCCTAATCCTATTTAGCTCCAGCCTCCCAACCTTAGCTTTGGGATTCAACCCAATTGTAATGACTGCAACAGTGAAACATGATGAACATAGTACAGTTGTGTACCTACCATAAGTGTAGATGTTAGAGTGTATTCACTGTTGCAGTCCAGGTTACCCTCCCTCCATCCCCTTTTTTTCTTTGCTGGGACCTATCTGTATTTTTCTACTCTATACAACCTATGTGGTGTTTTTGCTTGTAGATGAAGGAAAAGTTGTTTTTTGTGCATGCATGCTTATTGGCATATTTTAGCCTACCATTTTAGGGGCGCCTGACATCTGGGGCAAGAAAAACTGAAGAAAATGGCATCGGCTGCATCTTTTATACCACTGGCGCACTGACGCCAGGGACGAGGCAACAGCAACTGACGCCGGACCTAGACTTTGGAACTCAGGCCGACTGCGGGTAGCCTGCCAGCAGGATAACCCAATTGTAATGACTGCAACAGTGAATACACTCGAACATCTACATTTATGGCAGGTACACAACTGTACTTTACCCTCCCTCCAGCCCCCTAACTTCTTTTGGCTATACTTCTACTCTCCTTTACTATGCTTAAAAGCTTTTTGGTGTATTTGCTTTTTTGTTGGAGGTATAACCTTGTATATTTATATATTTAATTGCTTCCCATTGGGGGGCACCTGACATCTGGGGCAAGAAAAACTGATGTAATGGTGTTGGCTGCATGTTTTATACCGCTGACGACCTGATGTCACAGAAGAAGAGACCGCAACTGATGCAGGACCCAAGACTTTGTTAATCAGGCCAACTGAGGGCTACTGTAAGCAGATAACCCAAATGTGATGACTGCAACAGTGAATACACTCGAACATCTAATTTATGGTAAGTGTACACAACTGTACTTTTCTGGATCCCAGAAAAGAAAACTCTTGGCATCCTATCCTGGATCTGTCTATTCTCAGTACCTTTTTGGTGGTTCCAAAATTCAAAATGTTAACTCTCCAACAGCTGCTTCCTATGTTAGCCAAGGACTCCTGGCTAGCAACCCTAGATTTAAAAGAAGCTTATCTGCACATCCCCATAAGGGAATCTTGCAGGAAATACCTACGCTTCAGGGCAGGCTGTATGCACTGTCAGTTCCCTGCACTTCCCTTTGGCTTATCTACTGTGCCCAGGGTATTCACAAAGTGCCTAGCTCCAGCCATTGCATATTGCAGGCAGAGAGGAATTCAAATTTACCCATACTTGGACAGTTGCCTGATTCATGCAGACAGTCAGAAATTGCTACTTCAGCAACTGGCATTTGTAAAGAGACTTCTCACTTCACTGGAATACACCATCAACGAAAAGGTGTCACAACTGGTACCCAGCCAACAGATTGTATTTCTGGGAGCAAGCTTGAACACAACTTCCCAGATGGCATTCCTCACTCCAGAGGAACAAATCTATTTGACAAACTGTTTCAATCTACTGGCCACCAAAACCCGGCTAGCTGCAAGAAAAATACTGCAAGCCCTAGGGTTCATGGCCTCTTGCATTCTATTAATTCCATATGCAAGACTGCATATGAGGAAACTTCAATGGTACCTAAAATGTCTCTGGTGTCGACATTCTCAGGACCTGGAAACAATGATTCCTATCATTCCTTGCCTAAAGACAGAGTTCCTTTGGTGGGCAGAGGCCTGCAACCACAACAAGGGACTCCCTTTCATTCTACCCCCTGCTGCCCAAACCCTAACAACAGACGCATTAGACTATGCATGGGGGGCTCACATGGCAGGGCAGTGCATTCAGGGCAAATGGAACCCAAAGCAAATGCACCTGCATATCAATCAAAAAGAAATGTTAGCTGTGCAGAATGCTCTGACAGCCTTCAAGGGCCCTATTCTTCCAGGACAACTGTTGGTAAAAACAGACAACACCACAGTTAGGTGGTACATAAACAAGCAGGGGGGAACCCATTCCTACCCACTCTGCAGATGAGCCATGGCTCTGTGGAACACAGCCTTGAGCAACAGAGTACAATTACAAGCTCAATTCCTGCCAGACAAACTAAATTCACTGGCAGATGACTTAAGCAGAAATCTCATGGATCCACACGAGTAGAAACTAGATCCCAAAATATTCAAGCTTTTGAGGAACAGGTGGGGGAGACAGAGGTGGACCTTTTTCCTTCCCCTCAGAACTATCAATTGAGCAAATTTTGCACCACAACTCCCCACAGCCAAGCTTGGAAAGTGGATGCCATGCCCTTCACCTGGGAAAGCCTCTCAATCTATGCCTTTCCCCATCTGCCACTCCTCTCGAAGGTTCTACTAAAAATCAAACAGGACAAGCCAAGGACAATCCTGATTGCGCCAGACTGGCCACGCCAGCACTGGTACCCTCTTTTGCGCAGTATGACAGTTCTACATCCATGGCACCTGCCTCAGACTCCTTCCCTGCTGTCCCAGCAGACGGGCCAGATTCTGCACCCTCAGCTACAGACCCTGAACCTTTCAGCCTGGCTAATCCCCTGAATTCAACACCAGCAAACCTCAGTAAGCAGGTGCTGGATGTCATTCTTTAGGCAAGGAGGCCTAGTACTAGAAACTCTTATTCGGAAAAATGGAAAAGATACTGTTCCTGGAGCCACTCGCGGAATGGGCACAACTGTGCCCAGCTTACCTCGTATACTAGATTACCTACAGAAATGCTCCATAAAGCCATGTCCTTCTCTTCAATTAAGATCCATGCCTCTGCCATCTCAGCTCATTATAATAACGAACCACCTCTCTTCAATCATCCTCTGGTAAAACAGTTCCTGAGAGGAGCCACAAATTTAAGCCCCCCAAAGAACTCCCACTCCAGCCTGGGAGCTTAACTCTGTATTAGAAAAGCTCACACTTCCGCCCTTTGAACCTGCGGCTACAGCAGAGTTAAAATTCCTCTCATTGAAAACAGCTTTACTTCTAGCCATCACTTCAGCAAGAAGTGTGTCTGAATTGAAGGCCCTTATGGCAGTGGAACCCTTCATTATGTTCTATGCAGACAGGGTTTCCCTCAGGACTAACCCATCTTTTATGCCCAAGGTGGTATCTAGTGTGGCTTTAAACCAGTCAATTCATTTGCCAACCTTTTTTCCTAATCCTCAGAATAAAGGGGAAAGGATCTTGCGTTCCTTGGACATGCACAGGTAGCTTAGGTTTTATCTGGACAGAACTAAGCCTCTCAGAAAATCTGATGCTGCAGGGGCAGAGGGCAAGGCCATTTCAAAGCAAACCATTTCTAAATGGATAGCATATTACATCCATTTCTGCTACAAGCACCATGGGAAACCTACCCCACAGGGGATCAGAACTCATTCCACTAGGGCTACATCTACCTCTACAGCATTTCTCAGGGGAGTCCCTATCAGGGACATCCTAGAAGCTGCAACCTGGTGCTCTGTACAAACTTTTACCAAGCAGTACCACTTGCCTATATTTTCTAACTCCAGAGCTGGATTTGCCACAGCAGTCTTACAGGGCCTTATTGCCAGCCCTAATGCTTCATAACTACTGTCACCCTTCCTTAGCTTTGGGAATCAACCCAAATGTAATGACTTTAACAGTGAAACACGAAGAACATAGTACAGTTGTGTACACTTACCATAAATGTAGATGTTCGAGTGTATTCACTGTTGCAGTCCTGGTTACCCTCCATCCAGCCCCCTGACGTTTCTATTCTTTCCACCTATCCTGTTTTGGCCATATCTTATGACAATGGTATTTACTTTTTACTGGAGGTGTTCCACACCATGTAATTGCTTCCTATTTTGGGGGCACTTGACATCTGGGGCAAGAAAAATTGATGTAATGGCGTCAGCTGCATGTTTTATACCCCTCACGACCTGATGTCATGGAGGAAGTGACAGCATCCAACGCAGAAATCCCAAGACTCTGGTATTCAGGCCGGCTGAGGGCTACCTGCAGGCAGATAACCCAAGTGTGATGACTGCAACAGTGAATACACTCGAACATCTACATTTATGGTAAGTGTACACAATTGTACTTTCTAAGTCCACTCACTACTCTAAGAATGTCCAATGACTCCCACCCCACCACCCATCAAAGATTAGGTGGAAGGCTATCCTTTTACAAACTATTGGCTATCTGTAACAAAGGACCAATGGGTTTTACAAATCATTTTCCAGGGCTACAAATGTACTTTCCAACAAGTCCCAACCTTATCAGTTTTCCCAAATCTAACTCCAAATCAGTGGGCAGAAGCATTAAAACAAGTGCACATTCTCCATGCCCAAGGGGCAGTGGACCCTGTACCACAGGAGCAAGCAGGGAAAGATTTTACTCCAGACTCTTTCTAGTGCAGAGGAAAGAAAGCACTTGGCGACCCATCTTCAACCTGTTCACTCTAAACACCTTCCTAGAGGTCCCAAAATTCATAATAACTCTTCAAAACTTTTTACCAATGCTGGACAAAAATGCATGGCTAGCCACTCTAGACCTGAAGGATGCCTACCTTCTTATACCCATAGGGGAGTCTTGCAGAAAATACAAATAAAATAAAAAAGGGACTCTAATAAAGGAACGGTACTAATACAAACTCGTATATAATAAAATAAAAGTGCCAGACCAACACAGCTAGACATATATAACTGTTATATATGTATGTTTTATATTCAATTATATTTCTGTGATTGACTATGAATATACTGCATTTATGAAGTTTGTTTCTTTAAGAAGTATGGGTTAATATAATCCTAATTGGAGTTGATTGGTTTTTAATTGTTTGTACTCATTTTACTTGTTTGTGTTTCACTATTTAAACAGAGTTTGCATTTCAGTGTGTGTCTGATGAAGCGATTTGAACTATCGTGAAGGCTCTTACTTTTATTCATAATACATTTTGTTTTGTCTAGCTGTGTTGGTCTGGCACTTTATTGTTTTATTATGTCTTACAGAAAACACTTATGCTTCAGAGCAGGTTCACACCCCCTTTCAGTTCTGTGCGGTACCCTTTTGCTTATCTGCAGCTCCCAGGGTCAACAGAAAATGCCTAGCCCCAGTGGTTTCCTTTTGCAGACAGCAAAACATCCAGATTTACCCTTATCTGGATGACTGCCTAATACAAGCAGACAACAAAGAAGTTACTACAGGACCTGCTCTTTCTACAAACAACCCTAACCTCTCTAGGGATCACTATCAACAGGAAAAAAAATCAAACCTAACCCCCTCCAGGCAGATCACCCTCTTGGGGGTGTACTCTTCGACACAGCTTCCCGGACAGCCTTCTGTTCACCAGAAAAACAAAGCTTTCTGCCAAATTACTTTTCCCATTTAGCTCAGAAAAAAAACTCACAACAAGGAAAACTCTGCAAGCACTGGGTTACATGTCACCCTGCATTCTAATGATCCCCCTGGCCAGGCTGCACATGAGAAAACTCCAATGGTTCCTAAAGAACTTTTGGTGCCAACACTCTCAACCTATGGAGATCACTCTCCCCCTCATTCCATGCATAAGGAATGAGTTTCTTTGGTGAAAGCTGTTACATGATAGAGCAAAATCCATAAAAGAGAAGACACCCTTGATCATTATTAGTAAAAAATATGAGCACTCATAAAATCATCCAAGGCCAAATTTGAGAGAAAAATTGCAATAGATTCAAAAGACAATCACAAGGCCTTCTTCAGCTATGTTAGAAACCTGGGTGGAAACTCCCAGATATGCGCAGAATTAGTCCAAAATGATACAAAAATCACTGAACCCACAGACATTGCCAACATACTGGCAGACAGGTTCAGTGCAAACTTCACCCCCCTCTCCCCCTCAAAAGGAGAGATAACTATCCCAGCGGAGTGTAGCCTCCCAGACATCTCTAATGCGCAGGTGAAAGCTGCTCTCTCTAAAGCTAAAAACAAAGCATCAATGGGACCGGATGGTGTCCCCGGCTGTGTGCTACACAAACTCAACGAGGAACTAAACCCGTATATAAGGCAGCTGTTTAATCTTAGCCTTACCACAGGATACGTGCCCAAGGAGTGGCGTACGGCAACTGTGGTCCCACTCCACAAAGGCGGTACCTCTACGGACCCTGGAAATTACCGCCCCATAAGCTTAACAAGCCTGGTCTGCAAAGCTATGGAGAGGATCATAATGGAACTCATAAACAAAGACATAGGGGACTTGCAGACATTGGACCCGACCCAGTTTGGCTTTGTCAAGGGCAGATCATGCCTTTTGAACTTGGTCGACTTCTTCGAAACAGTCACCAAGGCCATTGATGAGGGAAAGGCAGTCCATACAGCCTACCTTGACCTTGCAAAAGCTTTTGACACAATACCCCACTCGGGTATTATTGAGAAACTTACCAGCTTAAATGTAAACTCATATGTCACAAGATGGGTTGCAAACTGGCTAAAGGACAGAACCCACAGGGTTAGAGTTGCTGGCGCCATGTCAGACTCCAAGCCGGTCACAAGTGGGGTCCCACAGGGCTCAGTCCTTGGCCCCCTGTTGTTCGGCATCTACTTCTCAGAAGTACAGGCAAACATAGGAGGACTATGGCTGACAAAGTTTGCAGATGACTGCAAACTGGGCGCCATAGTGGAAAGTACATCGGACACAGATATCCTTCAGAGGGGTCTCACGGAAACTGATAACTGGTGCCAGAGCCATGGCCTGAAGTTAAATGCCAAAAAATGTATAGTCATACCCTTCGGGAAAAACAAGGTAACCCCAAGCTACCATATAGGTGGCAATCCATTAAGCACAGAAGAGGTTATCAGGGACCTGGGGACCCAGGTTGACAGTGGCCTTTCTTTTGATACTCACATTGCTAAAGTGGTTAGAAAGACCTTCTACATTGCCCACCTGATCATGAAGGTGATCATGAAGGGATTCACATCCAGATCAAGTGAGGTCATTGTTCCCCTGTACTCTTCACTTATCAGACCAATGATCGAGTACAATGCCCCATTTGGGATGTATCTCACCTGACACCTGCAGCAATTGGAGAGACCCCAAAAGTTCCTCACCAGAAGGATAAAGGGACTCCAAAATCTGTCATATGCTGCCAGACTGAAGAAACTCCAGCTCTATTCAGTCGCATACCGCCTGCTCAGAGGTGACCTGTGCCTGACATACAAGGCCATGTCCAACCCGGAATTAATAAACATGCTCCACCTCAAAAAATCCAAATCTACCAGATCCACTAGAGCAAGCGACTTAAACCTTAGCACGGATATAAATAGGACATGCTGGAGGGATAGATTTGTCACCCAGAGACTCCCTATGCTGTGGAATAAAATCCCAGTTCATGTGAGGCAGAGCACCTCGCTGGCTCTGTTCAAGAGAAATCTTGACCGGTGGATGGGAGATCGTAGGTTTACCCCGGGAATCATCTCTGTGTCACTGCTGGACAGAGGCACAACAAACTAATGGGCACAGTATTTTTTAACATAAGGGGTGGCGTAAGCCACAAAACTTTGGGCTAGGCTTATAAATGCCTTAGGGCAGATAGCCTAGTATAAACCTATGAACCTATGAACAAGGGCCTTCCCTTCACCTCCCTACCACAAGGCCAGACTATCAACACGGATGCCTCAGACCTAGCTTTGGGTGCTCACTTAGACACCCAGTGCACCCAAGGCTTTTGGGACACCAGGTACCTTCATTGGCACATCAACCCAAAAGAAATTGTGGCAGTTCACAAGGCTATCACATCCTTCCAAGACCGCCTAAAACCAGTGGTCCTCATAAAAAAAAAAAAAAAAAAAAAAAAAAATCTGCTTTTACTGTATTTGTGTTTCTTCCTACTTTATTTTGCTTTAGCGTCATCTTAAAAGTACTCAATTGTATTTATTACTGCTTGGTGTAACTCATTCTAAGCCTTTTAGTTTAAGCACTTGGGCTTCAGACCAGTTGTTTTACATTAGGAAGGTTTGTGACCTGCACTGTGTTGGCAGAACAGGTAGCTTACACCCTTCTAAGTTGGGAACTGCTGATTGAGGACTCAGTGTCTGTTATTCTAAAAGTGTATTAATTCTGTTTTAAACACTTGGGCTTCAGGCCAGTTATTTTACATTAAAAGGGTTCGTGGTCTGCACTCTTGTGGGAGGAGAGGCTGGACTCTGCCCTTCTAGCTGGGAATTTCTGGTTAAAGGCTTATAGTGCCTGCATATCTAAACTGCTTCTTACTGAAATTGGTACACCTTGTTTGCTGTAGCATAGACTAGATCCAGGCCTGCTGAATCTAGCTTTGTTTGTATAACCTGAGCACTAATCCAGGCATTCTTTAAAGTATTCAATTGTATTTATTACTGCTTGGTAGTAACTTGATTAAAGTGTAGCTATCATTCTAAGTCTTTTGGATTAAGCACTTGGGCTTCAGACCAGTTGTTTTACATTAGGACGGTTTGTGACCTGCACTGTGGTGGCAGGACAAGTAGCTTACATCCTTCTAAGTTGGGAACTGCTGATTGAGGGCTCAGTGTCTGTTATTCTAAAAGTGTATTAATTCTGGTTTAAGCACTTGGGCTTCAGGCCAGTTATTTTACATTAAAAGGGTTCGTGGTCTGCACTCTTATGGAGGAGAGGCTGGACTCTGCCCTTCTGAGCTGGGAATTTCTGGTTAAAGGCTTGTAGTGCCTGCATATTTGAACTGCTTCTTACTGAAATTGGTACATCTTGTTTGCTGTAGCATAGACTAGATCCAGGCCTGCTGAATCTAGCTTTATTTGTATGCTGCTTGTTTGTTTGCTTATTTCCCTGAAACGCTAATTCCACCTAAAACGCGGCTTTTCAGTGCTTCTGTGGATCCCTAGTGATGTCTACATTGTTTACTGTACATATTTCCTTGTTTCACTTGAAAGAAAGTTACTGTTTGTCGTTTTTGCATCTAAGTTACCTGAAACACATTGCATTTAAGTTACCTGGCACTTGCTCACTAAAGCAATTATATAAGTCAGCACTAAAATATTAAAAACACTACACCCTCACACACTCCCCTTGAGTGCCTCATTCCCCATTGGCCCTTTTTTTTTCAATTATAAAGGAATTCCCAATACTATTCTAGCATGTCCAAAGGTCAGTTGTCAATCTCCTCTCCAGTCCAGCTGGTGAATCTGGGAATCTTGAGGCAATGTTACAACTGCCTCATGTACACAGACAACCCTCTCCTCCTCCCAACAAATTCCAACACATGTGAGAGATGCAACCATATAGCCACACTGGAGGCTAAGCTCTCTCAACTCAGTACTGGCAAAACCAGTCAGGAGGAGAAGGAAACCACACTCACTACAATTCCAGTCTCACATAGACCTACCACGACAGCAAACCAGACACACAAAAACATACTCGTAGGCTCTAAATAAAAATCTGCCTAAGCAACAGAGACCTCCAAAACAGACACCCAAGCAACCGCTACCCCAAAACAAAACACATGCAACACATAGCTCACAAAGCCAGTGTGCCGAACAGTCACAGCCCTTAAGGCCAAACAACACACCTGATACACTTGTAATAGGTGACTCTATCGTCAGGCACACTGACGTCCCGCTCACCAGGCTGAACAAGGAGAAGGTCACGGTGAGCTGCCTGTCGGGCGCTAGGATCCGCCACATAACACCAGCACTCAGGTCACTCCAAGGCAAGTACAAATATGACTTGGTCATTGTCCATGCTGGTGTGAATGACCTGAGACGTACCTCCCTGGGCTACATGAAAAGAGACATAAAGGAGCTCTCTGAGCATGTAGCCCAGGCCGGTATGACCCTGACCTTGAGTAGCATCTTATCCTCAGCAAGAATTATGCCACAATATGAAGACAAGATGATCAATTTCAACAATTGGCTTAAGTATTGGTGTCATTCAAAGGGTATCCAATGCCTGTCAGCCTGGGATGACATGCTCGACAAGCCACGATGCTTCGCTAGGGACGGCTTGCACCTATCACCCCTGGGCTTTCGGATATTGGCAAAGGCTCTTGCTACCCCCGTAGTGCCTGTTTTAGGCAAGGCTGAAAAAACAAACCCACCTCCATAGGTATCACAAGGGATAAGAAACTAAGAGTAATGCTACTCAATGCCAGAAGTCTAAACCTCAAGATGCACGCACTCGAAACTCTCCTTAGCATGGAGAACATCGATATCTGTGCAGTAACAGAAACCTGGTTCAAGGCTCCTGAGTGCACCCCAGCACTACCAGGTTATACCTCATACCATGCTTTTCGGCCCCAAAACTTGGACCGTACCACAAAAGGAGGGGGAGTATCAATATTCGTCAAAGATGCCCACACCTCCAGGTTGGTGGCACAGCACGAAGCATCAGAGACTATCCATGTGCAACTAACAGTGGGTAAAACTGCCTTCCAGTTTATAGCCTGCTACAGACCACCCTCCCAAACCCAGGAACCCCACTCGGCCTTCCTGAGAACACTGGAAAATATGAAGGTCTCTCCAAACACCATTATATTGGGCAACTTCAACTACCCAAACATAGACTGGGAGCATTACTCTAGCTCCAACACCCTAGCCCAAAGGTTCCTAGAATTTATAAACTCAAATGCTATGGAACAACTTGTTACCACTCCCACAAGAGGGGAAAACATACTGGACCTGATCATCACCAACATGGGGACTCTATGCTCCAGACCAGAAGTGTGTATCCCTCACTGGTAAGATCAGACCATAAACTAATCTCACTGGATATTCACATCCCGACTCCACACCCTGCCCTGAAAACCACAGTGAAAAACTTCTCTAAAGCAAATTTCACACTCCTCAAAACCGAGGTGGAATCCTTCAAAGCCCCCGGGCGTGTGAAAAATACGGCCCAGACCGCAGAATCCTTTATAAACGCATTCTATGAACACCTTCAGGAATGCATGGATCATGCAATCCCAAATAAAACCAAGACCCAATCCTCCAAAGGCAGACATCCTGTCTGGTGGACCCCAGCCATAAACAAACTATACAGTAGAAGGAGGAAGCTACTACATGATAGAGCAAAATCCCAAAAAGGGAAGGCATCTCTGATCAGTATTAGCAAAAAACTACGGGCACTCATAAAATCGTCTAAGGCCAGCTTCGAGAGAAAAATTGCACAGGACAGTTAAGGATAATCACAAGGCTTTCTTTAGTTATGTTAGGAACCTGGGTGGGAATTCCCAGATATGCTCAGAATTAGTTAAAATGACAAAAAATACACCGAACCCACAGACATTGCCAACATCCTAGCTCACAGGTTCAGCGCAAACTCCCCCCCACCAAAAGGGCAAATATTTATCCCAGCAGAGTGCTGCCCCCCTGACATCTCAGATGCTCAGGGTAAGAGCTGCCGTCTCCAAAGCAAAAAACACAGCATCAAAGGGACCAGACAGTGTCCCGGGCTGCATCCTACATGAACTCCAAGAAGAGCTAAACCCAAACATAAAACTACTGTTCAGTCTCAGCCTTACTACAGGATATGTACCCAAAGAGTGGCGTACAGCAACTGTGGTCCCTCTCCACAAAGGTGGTGCCTCAACGGATCCTGGAAACTATCACCCCATAAGCCTGACTAGCTTGGTCTGCAAAGCTATGGAAAGGATCATCATGGACCTCATAAATAAAGATATTGGAGATCTACAGACACTGGATCCTACCCAGTTCGGCTTTAAGGGCAGATCCTGCCTCTTAAACCTGGTTGATTTTTTTGAAACAGTCACCAAGGCCATTGACGAGGGGAAGGTGGTCCACACAGCCTACCTGGACCTCGCAAAAGCCTTCAATACAATACCCCACTCAGGCATTATAGATAAGCTCACCAGCTTAAATATAAACCCCTGTGTCACTAGATGGGTTGCAAACTGGCTCAAGGACAGAACCCACATGGTTAGAATTGCTGGAGCCATGTCCGACTCCAAACCAGTTACAAGTGGCGTCCCACAAGGCTCAGTCCTGGGACCTCTCTTGTTCGGTATATATTTCTCGGAGGTACAGGCCAACACGGAAGGACTGTGGCTGACTAAGTTCGCAGATGACTGCAAACTGGGCGCCATAATCGACTCTCCAGCCGACACAAGCATCCTCCAAAAGGGCCTCATAGAAACAGACAACTGGTGCCAGAGCCATGGCCTCAAGCTCAATGCCAAAAAGTGTATAGTCATCCCCTTTGGCAAAACAAAGTGCCCACAAATTACCACATAGGTGGTAATCCATTAAGTACAGAAGAAGTAATTAGAGACCTGGGGACCCAAGTTGATAGCAATCTCTCATTTGACAACCACGTGGCCAAAGTGGTTAGAAAAACATTTTATATAGCCCACCTAATCATGAAGGGATTCACGTCTAGATCAGGGGAGGTCATCGTGCCTCTTTACTCATCCCTCATCAGGCCCATAATTGAGTAGAATGCCCTTTTCGGGATGTACCTTACCAGACACCTGCAGCAACTGGAAAGACCCCAAAAGTACCTCACCAAGAGGACCATAGGGCTCAAACAGATGCCATATGCTTCCCGGTTAAAGAAACTCCAGCTCTACTCTGTGGCATACCGCCTGCTCAGAGGCGATCTGTGCCTGACGTATAAAGCCATGTCCAACCAGGAATTAATGGACATGCTGCACCTCAGAAAATCCAAATTCCATCGAGCTACGCGCTCGCGAGACTTGAACCTCAGCACTGAAATAAATAGAACATGCTGGAGGGACAGATTCATAACCCAGAGGCTCCCTTCACTATTCCAGTCCAGGTTAGGCAGAGTCCCTCATTGACTCTCTTCAAGAAGAATCTTGATGAGTGGATGGGAGATCATAGGTTTACCCCGGGTATCACTTCTGTGTCACTGTTAGACAGAGGCACAGTATACTAACCTCGAAAAAGGGCAGATAGCCTAGTATGAACCTATGAACAATACCACAGTCGTGGTACATCAACAAGCAAGGAGAGTCACACTCCTACCCTCTCTGCTGAAAAGCCATGACTCTGGCAGACAGCCTCATCCATGGGGCCTACACCTGATAGCCCAGTACATCCCAGGAGTAAATAACACCCTAGCAGACCATCTAAGCAGAAACTACTTAAACCCCCCATGAGTGGAAACTCCAGAAGGGGACATTCTTCCAAATCACCCAGGCCTGGGGGACACCAGAGGTGGACCTTTTCGCCTCCCAACACAACAATTAGCTGCAAAAATTCTGCACAAGGGAGTTCCGCCCCCTAGCTTAGAAAGTGGATGCTGTTTCATTCCAATGGGCCAATCTCTTCATTTATGCATCCCCCCGCCCCTGCCCTTGCTTCCAAGGGTACTGCTCAAAATAAGACAGGAAGGACCAAAAGCCATCCTTATAGCACCAGATTGCCCTAGGCAACATTGGTACCCCTTGCTGCTCAGCCTGACCAAGGAGCCTTGCAGGCCCCTGCCGTTAACTGCAGACCTCCTGACCCTAGCCAGAGGGGAAATTCTACATCCAAACCTACACACACAGACTTTCTGCATGGTTTATCCCCCAGGGACCAGGGATAACCCACAGTTGAGCAAGCAGGTCCTAGACTTTATTAAGGAAGATTCTACATCCAAACCTACACACACTCAAACTTTCTGCATGGTTTATCAACCAGGGATAACCCACAGTTGAGCAAGCAGGTCCTAGACATTAAGGAAGCCAGAAGGCCCAGCACCAGGAAATCTTACTGACAGAAATGGAAAAGATTCAACTCCTCGTGCCTGTCTAAAGGTCACAGCAGCTCCCAGCCATCCATTCCAAGTATTCTGGACTACCTAGCGGATCTACTTAACAAGGGCCTCTCCTTTTCCTCCATTAAAATCCACACCTCAGCCATTTCAGCACACTTTCATACTACCTCCCTTCAAACCAGCTGCATCAGCACACCTAAAACACCTTTCCTGGAAGACCGCCTTCCTCTTGGCTATTACTTCAGCTAGGAGGGTGTCAGAACTTCAAGCACTCCTGACCACTGAACCCTTTATTATCTTCAATGCAGACAGGGTGTCTCTCGGGACTAATCCCTCATTCATACCAAAGGTGGTATCAGATGTGACTGTAAACCAGGCTATTCATCTCCCCACCTCTTTTTCCAAACCCTCAGAATAAAGGGGAGAGAATTCTGCACGCACTGGATGTGCACAGACAGTTGATACTACCCGGACAGAACAACGTCCATTAGGAAGACTGATCAACTGTTGGTTGCCTTCGCCCCAGGAAAAGGGGGGAAGCCCATCTCCAAACAGAACATTTCTAAATGGATATCTCACTGCATACAGTTCTGCTACACTTTTCATGGAAAAGCTCCTCCTAAATCTATCAGAGCACATTCCCCTAGGGCAGCGTCTATCTCCACTGCCTTCCTTAGAGGAGTACACATCAGGGACATCCTGGAAGATGCCACTTGGACCTCGGTCCACACCTTCACCAAACACTACCACCTGCCTCTGTTCCCCAGGGCTCAGGCAGGCTTTGCCTCTGCAGTCCTGCAAGGCATGCTAGCTCAATCCTAGGAATTTCATACTTCCATCCTCCCCTTCCTCAGCTGTGGGAATCCCCCCACAGGTGAAGACTGCAACAGTGAAACACGAAGAACAAAGTACAGTTGTGTACAATTACCATAAATGTAGACGTTCGAGTGTATTCACTGTTGCAGTCCTATTTTCCCTCCCACCTTCCCCCCTAATCTTATCCTTTTTGGAGATTAACTGTCATTTTTGTGGCCTTAGGCCTCCACAGCCTCTTTAAACATTTCCTTCAAGGGGCTCCTACAGGTTAGGGCAAGAACAACTGATGTAATGGCACCGGCTGCTCTCCTCCTTTATACCACTGACAACCTGACGTCAGTCTGCAGGTGACAGCAGCCAGTGCAGGGGAAAAGCTTTACTCTGGTATTCGGGCCGACCGAGGACTTCCCAGCAGGGATAACCCACAAGTGTTGACTGCAACAGTGAATAGACTCGAACATCTACATTTATGGTAAGTGCACACAACTGTACTTTCCCGTGCCTTTAGGCATCCCTATCTAGGCACAGATGTTGCTCTGACTTCGGTTCACTCCTTGGAACTGACAGATTCTTGGGGCTGAGACTCCACTGCTGATTCCGAGGGTATCAGATCGGTTCCTATTTTTTATTTGGAGCCAGTCTTGGCTCTGAGGACTTTGTGAGTTGCGGGTCCTTCCTTGGCTCCTGCTTCAGAGAGCAGAATCTCGGAGCGGGGTGTGACTTCGGTTCCGAGGTGGTCTTTCTCTGTTCTGGGCTCCCACTCCTCTTCGGGGGGGGGCCAGCCTTCCAGGTTATGGAGAGAGCTTTAGCCTCTGCAACCTCTCAGCTGGTCCCTCCTGCATTGGAGTGTCCTATTACCATATCTTCTGGTCCAGAGCTGACACCAATCTCCATGACAGTACAGCGAGCACCAAAGCCTCAAGTTACCCCTGTTACAGGGCCCCTCTTCTTAGGAGTCTTACTCAGAGATTCTCACTGAGGACACTTGACCAAGGCCTGGTGACTAAAGGAAGCACCTAGATTCCCAGGAAGAAGCTGTCGCCAAGGGCATGGATTTTGATGAAGGGGAAGGTCCCCCTGGCCACCCCCTGATGTCTTATTTAGGGACATCATAGAGATCCTCAAGTAGAGGGGTAACTGGAAGCGCCAAGACCTGGCCTCAGAGGAATCCGTGTACTTGCAAGTGTTCATTGCTCGACCATCTATTTCCTGGGGGAAGCCACCCACTGACTATCTTAATTAAGCTGATCTCACAGCCGGCTTGGAAGGCCCCTGACTCCATAGAGCCTATTCCCCAGAGAACAGATAAAATTCTGTCCTCGCCAGAGGACCAACAGTATTGGGCCAAGGGCTTTTGCCGCCAAGAAGGAACTTGTTGATGAGTGTCCTACTTTACGTCCTCCTAACTGAGAGTCTAGGACGATGGACAGATTTGGAAAGTGGGTCTATGCTTCATCTACCTTTGCACTCAGGTTCTTGAACTTTATGGCACACTTTACTAGACTCCAGAGAGATCTGATTAAGGAGTTATCAGATACACTCACTGGAGCTGTCTCTAATGATGTGCAGGATAAGGTTGCCTCTCAGCTAGCCACCCTGGAATCTATATCGAACTCAACCATGTGGCTTATTGCACATGCAGCTGTGAAGGCACGACCAGAGCATGGGGTTCCGGTGTTACCATAAGGCGACATGTCTGGATGCGCTTGTGTGAATTCATGGAGGCCTTCATGTCTTCCTTCGTCAATGCTCCTTTTAATGGATCATCTTTGTTTGTCCCCAAGGTGAAGGACACACTAGCCAGGTGTGAAAAGGATGGAAAGACCTTGTCTGCTTTGGGCATTCATTTTTCTACTCCTCAGCGATCTTACTCCAGGAATTAAAGGAGTGGAAAGATGTGGTTCAATGAAGTCCCAGGGGCCTTTCCAGGACGCAAGTGGCAGTGGCTCTCATTGGTGTAGAGGGGGGAACTCTGATGAAGACGCCAGCCACAAGGCAGAGGTGGCCCACGAAACCAGGGTTTCAGAGACTCCTTCCCTGGACAACCCTACCAGCACTCCTGAAAGGAGGCTCAATTGCTTACCTCTGGAAGCAGTCTGGGGAAGACTCACTGCACTAGACAGCCCGATGACCAATAACCTCCGATACCTGGGCACAGCAAATCATTACCAGAGGCTATCACATCCCTTTCACCCTTTTCCCAAGATCATTGAGAAAAATCTGATGATCCATCTAATCAGGGTATTCAAGCAGCCATAGAGGTTCAAAAGCTGCTAGAAAAGAGTTCTACAAGAAGTCTCACCAGACCAGATAGGATCCAGGTTTTACTCCAGATTCTTTTTAATGCCAAAGAAGACAGGGGACTGGAGGCTGATTTTGGACCTCAGCCTTCTGAACAAGTTTGTTCAGCAAACAAAATTCTGGATCGTCACAGTTCAGTCTGTTCTCCCCTTTCTAGGCCAAAACAATTGGATGTGTTCTATTGACCTTCAAGATGCGTATTACCACATAAAGATGGACAAATGCTCAGGAAGGTGTATCCGCTTTCAACTAGGGGCCAGTCACTATCAGTTCAGAGTGCTGCCCTTTGGTCTCATCACAGCCCCCAGTTTTTTAACCAAATACATGGCAGCAGTCACGGGCCATGTGAGACTACATGGATTCTGGATGTTTCCTTATCTAGATGACTGTCTCCTCTCAGCCCCTACCAGGCATCTACTGCTTCAAGCCACAGACTTCATCATGCACTTGTTCAGCACTCTGGGCATAACAGTCAACAAAGAAGAGTCTCCGCTGTCTCCCACTCAGGACCTAGAATTCATAGGAGCCCACCTCAATACAGTTTCATGTATCGATTCTCTACCCTTTCACAGGCTCCAAAAGATAAGGTCTCAAGTTCAGCTCATTTTAGTAAACAAAAAAGAGCCTACTCTACCTGCCCTTCAAGCCCTAGGATCATTGGCTACAGCCATCACCTTGGTTCCCTTGGCAAGATTTCACATTAGGATACTTCAGTGGTTTCTGGCTTCTCAATGGTCCATTCTATCTCATCTGATGACTCACCCGATCTTAGCAACAGGCCATTGCAAAAAGGATCTATCCTGGTGGTTTCAGTCAGAAGAAATCTTAATGGGTCCCTTTGTTCCCTCTCAAGCCAAGGCCATAGTGACCACTGATGCCTCTCAGTTGGGGTGAAGGGGGGGCATTATCTGGAAAGGGCAGTCCAAGGCACTTGGTCTCCAGAAGAGGCCAACTTGCACATCAGTGTCCTGGAAATGAGAGCAATGCCCCTAACATTGCAAGCCTTTCAGTCTGCTCTTCCTCTGGGAACAGTTGCAATCCAATCAGACATGTCAGTGGTATGGTACATCAACAAACAGGGTGGAACCAAATCCTGCCTCCTTTTCCGGGAAGCTCTGTGTGTCAGTTCCAGAACTAGTCTCTCACCTGCAGGGACTGGTGCATCCTGATCTACGTACTCTCAAGCTCTCACAGCTTGGTTTGTCCAATTCCATTAGAATATTATTACTTCACCCGTACAAAAAATTCTTCTGGCTTCCCTTAGACCTGTCAGGAGACTGTATTCCAGTAAATGGAAGAGATTTTCAATTTGGGCCTCTGAAAACAATTTAGGCCTCTTCTCGGCACCTGTTGAAATGTTTTGGAATTTTTAGCTGCCCGTTTTACCAAGGAGCTTTTGCATCCACCGTTAGAGTTCAGTTAGCAGCCATTTCTAATTTTCACAATGGGTTTGGCGATCATTCCTTAATTTCTCATTGCGTATGCAAGATCTTTCTCAAAGGTGCCTTACGCCTAAAACCTCCATTCAAAGATCTCTTAGCTCCCTGGGATCTAACCTTGGATGTTCTTCGTGTTTCACTGTTGCAGTCATCACACTAGGGTTATCTGTCTGCAGTCGGCCTGAATACTAGTCTTGGGACTTCTGCGTCAGATGCTGTCGCCTCATGTCAGGTCATCATAGGTGTAAAACATGCAGCCGACGCCATTACATCAACTTTTCTTGCCGCGTGGGAGCCCAAAGAAGAAGCAGTTCGCAAGTGTCAGTCTGCCGCTTCCTGAAATTTTCGTTTTTCGAGTTTCAAACCTGAAGTCTTCTAAAGCTAAGTACACTGTTCGGGATCCTTTTTTCTTGCTCTTATGTCAGAAAAAGTTAACAATTGTCTTGCCTGTGGAAAGCAAATACCTCATAGAGACTTTCATTCTTACGGTGTCATCTGTTTAGGCCCAGAACACGATGTTCCTCGCTGTAGGTTTTGTGCCTTGTTTAACGCCCAAACTATTCATCTTTGGGCTATCTTTGTCTCTAAATTCTTTTGCGCTCATTCTCCGTATTCCGAAATGGCTTTGATAAGCCATCCGACTACGGATCTTCTGAAAAAACGTAAGGATAAAGACAGAGACAGACCGAATAGGTTTAAAACTGGCAGCGATGCTTCCATTAAGCTAGTCACCAGTCCTCAGTGAGGTGCTTTTGCAGACCCTGATACCCGCTTCTACAGATTGGCAGGCCTCTGCTGAGACCCATTCGGAGTCCGGTATGCCACGAGATGCTTCTTCGATTATGGAACCTGCGGATGTCTCTACCTTGAATGGGCCTGGAGCCGCTGTGCAGGCACCGGCTTCTGAGGGTGTATTCTGACCTTCCCATGTTCACATTAAACAAGACAGCTTAGTTTTTGACTAAAAATTCTGAGTTTCTCAGGCCCAGAGTTTGCGCTATGCCTAGAAAACCAATGACCAAAACACATGCTCAAATCCCTTGCCACAGAAACAAATGCTTAGAATGGCTGAAGACCTTAGAACTTTAAGGGAAGACAGCCTTCCCCCTCTAAAAGACAAAGATTTGATTTTCCTTCTGATTCTACAGACTGTGAGTCCAATGACTCTGATCCCTCTGATTACCAGGACATGCCTTTATCTACCTATGAGGATTCAGATGCAGATGATTCCATACCCTCTGCCTCCCCTCCAGAGGACTTTTCTTTTTGTGAAACCTTGCATCCATTAAGAGAGCATTTCCACTGGGAATGCCAGGACTACCCTCAGTCCAAAAAGAGACTCTGAGAATTTTTAGACTTGCCTCAGCACAGACCTCTAGCTATACCCCCTGTCCTGGACATTGTCGATGATGTCTTCATGGAATCCAGTCTTACTCCTGATACTTTACCACCAGCTCCTAGAAAGCCTAACAGGGACTACAGAGTACTGGACTCTCACAAATTTCTCTTTAAGAATCCCACTGCAGATCCAGAGACTATTTCCCAGGGACCTAAAGGCATTAAGGCTACTACAGCCCAAAACCCTACCCCTTCAGGCAGGGATTCTAGAGCTTGACAGATGGGGTAAGACTGTATATACCTCTGCAACATGTTGAAGTACCAGCAGCATGTTATGGAACTAATTAAAAAAAAATTTGTTGCTTCCAGATTGTACATAAAGTAGATTTACAACAGTTAATGTATTCTGCAAACCACGTTAGTAAACTTACTTTACAGTGTGGTTTTGATGCCTTAGAAGCATCTTGCAGGGCTGCTGTCACTGGGCCTGTACTGAGAAGGCATGCTTGGCTGAAGGAGCAAATCGTGCCAGACCATGTCAAAGCAAAATTACTAGATTCCCCATTAAACCAGGAAAAGTTGTTTGGCACAAAAGCAAAAGTTCTTAAAAAGATGGAGGAAAAAGCCAAATCTATGCAAACTGTTAAAGATTTTTTGCAGGTGCAGTCACCTAGATTCAGTAGGCATCGGCCTTCTAAAAACTGGTCCTTTCCAGTCCATCCCAGGCATTCTCAGTCCAAACCCAGGGGCAACAGGCCACCAACACTACAGTCTTAGGGTATGCAGAGATCTAAACAATGGAGTGCTTCCTCCTCTAAAACAGGGGTGGTAAGCCACCCCCTTATGGAAAAAGTTCAAAATGACTTGTCTATTTTCCTTCCCAGCAAAGCCCAAGTACTTGCACCCCCAGGGGGAAAACTCGCCCTGCATGCACCAAATTGGATGTCCATTACCCAGGACCAATGGGTCCTAAACATTGTATCCCAAGGATACAGATTCTACTTCCACTTATTGCCAACCCCAAGAGCGTTGCCAGACCTTCCTCCAAATTAGTGGGCAGAGGCTCAAAAGCAAGTACTTTCTCTTCTCAGTATCAGGACTATTCACCCTGTGCCAATAGAGCAAAGGGGACAGGGTTTCTACTACAGACTGTTACTGATGCCCAGAAAAGAGG
Organism: Protopterus annectens; assembly: GCF_019279795.1. Lineage (NCBI taxonomy): Eukaryota > Metazoa > Chordata > Ceratodontiformes > Protopteridae > Protopterus > Protopterus annectens. Next base: position 1,937,052,108 of record NC_056743.1, on the reverse strand, counting down.
GCTCTTGGCACCCTATCCTAGATCTGTCAATTCACAACACCTTCTTGGTGGTCCCAAAATTCAAAATGTTGACTCTGCAACAGCTTCTTCCTATGCTAGCCAAGGACGCCTGGCTAGTCACCCTAGACTTAAAAGAAGCTTATCTGCACATCCCCCTAAGGGAATCTTGCAGGAAATCTCTACGTTTCAGGGCAGGCTCTATGCACGGTCTGTTCTCTGAACTTCCCTTTGGCTTATCTACTGCGCCCAGAGTATACACAAAGTGCCTGGCTCCATCCATTGCATACTGCAGGCAGAGAAATATTCAGATTTACCCATACTTGGACAATTGCCTGATTCAGGCAGACAGTCAGGAATTGCTACTTCAGCACCTGGCATTTGTAAACAGACTTAACTTCTCTGGGGTACACCATCAATGAAAAAAAATCCAAACTGGTGCCCAGCCAAAAGATTGTATTCCTGGGAGCAAGCTTGAACACAGCTTCCCAGATGGCATTCCTAACACCAGAAAAAACAGGTTTATTTGACAAACTACTTCATACTAATGGCCACCAAAACCCAGCTATCTGCAAGAAAAGTACTGCAAGCCCTAGGGTTCATGGCCTCATGCATTCTACTAATTCCATATGCAAGACTGCATATGAGGAAACTTCAGAGGTACTTAAAATGTCTCTGGTGTCAACATTCTCAGGACCTGGAAACACTGATTCCTTTCATTCCTTGTCTAAGTACAGAGTTCTTTTGGTGGGCAGAGGCATGCAACTTCAGCAAGGGACTTCCTTTCACCCAACCTCTCGCCGACCAAACCCTGACAACAGATGCATCAGACTATGCATGGGGGGCTCATATGGCAGGCAGATGCATTCAAGGCAAATGGAGCCCAGGACATATTCCCCTGCATATCAATCAAAAAGAAATGTTAGCTGTACAGAATGCTGTGACAGCCTTGAAATACCTTATCCTTCCAGGACAACAACTGATAGACAAGCAACACCATAAATGTTCATCGTGTTACCCTGCTGCAGTCATCACACTTGGGTTATCCTGCCGTCAGGCGGTCCTGCAGTCGGCCAGAGTTCCAAAGTCTTGGTCCGGCGTCGGTTGCTGTCGCTTCTTCCCTGACGTCAATGCACCAGTGGTATATAAGAGGCATCCAATGCCATTTTCTCCAGTCTTTCTTGCCGCGCAGTGCCCGAAGCAGAAGCAGTTCGCAAGTGCCGGTCGGCCGACACCTGAGATTTTCAAATCGAATTTCAGTCCGAAGTCTTCAATAAAGCTAAGTACCCCATTGGGGAACCTTTTCTTGCCTCAGTCCGATGTCAGAAAAAGTTAACAATTGCATTTCTTGTGGGAAGCAAATTCCTCATAAGGACTTCCATTCTTATTGTGTTCCTTGCCTAGGCCCAGACCACGACGTCACTAGTTGTAGGTTTTGTGCTAGGTTTAATAAACGAACTATCAAACGCCGTTTTGACTTCGCACAACATTACTTTGGTAGGAAATTTAATTATATCATGCCGTCGGAGCAGCCAACGACCGGCATGCATAAAAAACGCAAGGTTAAGGACAGGCAGCCTAGGTAAAAGCCAGACTCCGAGGCCTCTGCTGGGCCTGTTGCCGGTTCTCCGATTTTCAGTGAGGCGCCTATGCAGCCCCTGACGACTGCAGAATTGGAACCCCAGACAGCTGCAAATTCTCAAGCGGAGTGTACTAGGCCGTCACAGCCATCTTCATTAGGCCCTTCTGGCACCGGAACAGGAGATCCCGGTGCAGTAGAAACACCTTCGGTTGCAGAAGGTGTCTTCAGACCGACTGCACTCACCATTAAATCTTATGCTAAGCTTAAAACTCCATTAAAACCAAAAAGACTGTGCATCAGTCTACAGTTCAAGGCCCCATGCCTAAGAAACAGATGCTTAAGATGGCTGAAGATTTGATTACCCTAATCAGTGGTTCCCATCCCCCTCCAGATAAAAGACCAAGACAAGAGGAGGATTATGTTTCCTCTGACCAGGTTTCAATTTCCTCAGATTCTTCTGAGGAACAGGATTACACTTTTCCCCCTTATGAAGACTCTGATGCTGAAGAGACTATTCCCTCAGCATCTCCCCTGAAGACTACTCCTTTGGGGAAACTCTACACACCATGAGGGAACATTTCTACTGGGAAGGACAGGACTACTCTGATTCAAAGAAAAGGCTCTGAGAGTTCCTTTTACTACCCCAGCACAGACCACTTGCTATCCCTCCAGTTTTAGACACTGTGGATGTTGTTTACTTAGAGTCTAGTCTAAATCCAGACTCTCTACCGCCTGCTCCAGCCAAACCAGACAGATACTACAGAGTAACCTGACTCACACAAATTCCTTTATAAAAGCCCTGTGGCTGATCCAGAAACAATTTCCCAGGGTCCCAAAGGGGCTAAAGCTTCTATGGCTAAAAATCCTGTACCCTCTGAAAGGGATTCCAGAGCCCTAGATAGATGGGGAAAGAAGATATACACCTCCGCTACTCTGGCTATGAGAGCATTAAATTGTCAGTTTCACATGCTGAAATATCAGCAATTCCTAATGTCTCAATTAAAACAAAAAATGAGCACACATTCTGAACAGTCTGAATTCAAGGAAATGCAGGATCTGTTGCATGCAGCTGAACAGGTGGGCAAACATACTTTAGAATGTGGTTTTGATTCATTGGAAGCTTCATGTAGAGCAGCTGTTACTGGGTCTGTCATACGTAGACATGCTTGGTTAAAAGAACAAACCCTACCTGATCATGTTAAAGCAAAATTATTGGATGCACCTTTACAGCAGGATGTCTTATTTGGTGCCAAAGCAGAAGAGGTTTTAAAGAAAATGGAGGATAAGGCAAAGTCTATGCAAACGGTCAAGGAGTTTTTACAGGTACAACCCCCTCGTTTCAGCAGAAATTGGCCAACAAAAAACTGGTCCTTTCCAGGTTCTGACAGATCACAGAGGGGCAAATACAGACGCCCAACGGGCAGAGGTCAGTCCCAAGGCCCTTACAAACCTCGCTAATGGGGTACTGCTGCCCAGAAGGGAGGAGAAGACAGGCCCCAAGCTAGCAGAAGACAAGCACAATGACTCAACCCTCAAATTACCAAGCATATCTCTCTTGGCAGCTCCCTTGGGAGGAAAATTAGCACTTTTTGCAGACAACTGGCACATCATCACAAAAGACAAATGGGTCCTAAACATTGTCTCACAAGGATACAGATTCCACTTTCATTCCTTGCCAAGGATAAAAGGAATGCCAAACCTGCCACCGAATCAATGGGCAGAAGCACAAAAACAAATTACAGCTCTTATGGACATGAGAGCCATTCAACAGGTACCTACACAGGAGCAAGGACAAGGATTTTACTCAAGACTCTTTCTATTCCCCAGAAAGGACAAAGCATGGAGACCCATTCTGAATCTTTCAATTCTGAACACCTATCTGCAAGTACCAAAATTCAAGATGCTAACACTACAGCAGCTTCTTCCCATGCTGAGCAAGAAGGCTTGGCTAGTAACGCTGGATCTCAAGGAGGCATACCTGCATGTCCCTATCAGACAAAATTGCAGAAGATACCTCCGCTTCATTGCAGGTTCAACCCATTATCAATTCTCTGCACTTTCTACTGCGCCCAGAGTCTTCACAAAATGCCTGGCACCAGTAATTGCATACTGCAGACAAAGAGGAATCCAAATATACCCATACCTGGACAACTGCCTTATTCAAGCAGAAAGCAAGGACATTCTTTTAAAGCATCTGGCATTTGTCAAACACCTTCTAAGTTGCCTAGGGTACACAGTAAATGAAAAGAAATCAAAACTAGTGCCCTCACAAAACATAATATTCCTGGGTGCCAGCTTGAATACAACGGCCCAGATGGCTTATCTCATGCCAGACAAGCAACAACAGCTGACTCAATACTTCAAAATAATGGCAACAAAGACCCAACTCCCTGCAAGAAAAATTCTGCAGGCCTTGGGATTTATGGAATGTTGCATACTACTAATACCATTTGCAAAACTGCATTTGAGGAAATTACAATGGTACCTGAAAAACGTATGGACTCAGCACAGCCACAGCTTAGAAACAATGATACCACTCATTCCCTGCCTTCAACAGGAGTTTCTGTGGTGGGCACAGGCATGTCACCTCAACAAGGGCCAGCCTTTTACCTTACCCACAGCCAGGCAAACTTTAACAACAGATGCATCGGACTATGCCTGGGGACACACATGGCAGGACAGTGCATTCAGGGCAAATGGACTACAGATCAAAGGCATCTGCATATCAATCAAAAAGAAATGCTAGCAGTACAGAATGCCCTAACAGCCTTCAAGGACCTCTTACACCCAGGACAACTAATAATAAAGACGGACAGTACCACAGTAATGTGGTACATAAACAAGCAAGGGGGCACACATTCCTACCCCTTATGCAGGCAAGCAATGACCTTGTGGAACACAGCACTGTCTCACCAAGTTCAGCTACAAGCACAATTCCTGCCAGGAAAGAAAAACACATTGGCAGACGACGTAAGCAGAAACATGGATCCCCACGAGTGGAAACTAGATCCACAAGCATTTGCAATGATAACTCAAAAATGGGGACGCCCATGCATAGATCTGTTTGCCAACCCCCAAAACTACCAACTTCAAAAATTTTGCACAAGGACATTCCACCCACAAGCTTGGAAAGTGGACGCCCTCTCATTCAGTTGAAAAACATTAACAGTGTATGCCTTTCCTCCGCTGCCTCTTCTAGCAAAGGTACTGCTGAAAGTCAGATTAGAGAGGCCACAAATGATACTCATTGCACCAGACTGGCCACGCCAGCACTGGTATCCAATTCTAAGGAACATGGCTCACGGCCCACCATGGATTTTACCACAAATTCCTCACCTGCTCACCCAGCGAGACAATCAGATTCTACACAGCTAGCTCAAGACTTTAAACCTGGCTGCATGGCAAATTACCTAAACAACCAGCCAACACCTCTATCCAAAGCTGTTATGGATGTCATTCAGGAGGCCTAGCACCAGGAAAACCTGTTCAGACAAATGGAAAAGATTTTGCACCTGGAACCAGGCTAAAGGCCAAAATCCCCTTGATCCAAACATTCCTCAGATTCTACAATATTTAACTGAGATGTTGCACAAAGGACTTTCCTTTTCATCTATTAAGATCCACGCCTCAGCAATTTCAGCCCATTACAACACGGATCCTCCTTTATTTTCACATCCACTCCTAAGACAGTACCTCAGAGGGGCTAAGAACATAAGACCACCCAGGAGAGCACCAACACCTACTTGGGATCTCAACTTTGTTCTGGAAAAGCTTACACTGCCGCCCTTTGAACCAGCTTTTTCAGCTGATTTAAAATTTCTTTCATGGAAAACTGTCCTGCTGCTAGCAATAACTTCAGCTAGAAGAGTCTCAGAGCTACAGGCACTAATGGCAGTGGAGCCTTTCCTCATTTTTCATCAAGACAGAGTCTCTGTACGAACTAACCCTTCCTTTATGCCAAAGGTGGTATCCAGTGTGGCCCTAAACCAAACCATTCATTTGCCCACTTTTTTTCCAAATCCCCAGAACAAAGGAGAAAGACTCCTGCACTCTTTGGACATTCACAGGCAATTACGTTACTACTTGGATAAAACTAAGACTTTCAGAAAATCTGACCAGCTCTTTGTAGCCTATGCTGCAGGATCACAAGGAAAAGCTATCTCAAAACAGACCATTTCAAAATGGATAGGACATTGCATACGTTTCTGCTACACGAATCATGGGAAACCGGTACCTGCTAACATTAGGTCCCACTCCACCAGGGCTACAGCTACATCAGCAGCCTTTCTCAGGGGGGTGCCAACCATGGATATTCTGGAAGCTGCAACTTGGAGTTCAGTGCACACCTTCACCAAACACTATCACTTGCCTCTATATTCTAAGACTAGAGCTGGTTTTGCCACTGCAGTTTTGCAGGGCCTACTAGCTTCTTCTAATCCTGTTTAACTCCACCACCCATCCTTAGCTTTGGGATTCAACCCAAGTGTGATGACTGCAGCAGGGTAACACGAAGAACATAGTACAGTTTTGTACCTACCATAAATGTCGATGTTCGAGTGTTCACCCTGCTGCAGTCCAGGTTACCCTCCCTCCATCCCCTCTGAACTAACTAGACTTATCTATACCTTTCTATCCTATACAACCTCTGTGGTGTATTTGCTTGTGACTGAAGGTATTGTTTTATTTTTATATGTATACTTTTATATAGCAATATGTATTGCCTACCTATTGGGGGCACCTGACATCTGGGGCAAGAAAAACTGAAGAAAATGGCGTCGGATGCATCTTGTATACCCCTGGTGCACTGACGTCAGGGAAGAAGCGACAGCAACCGACACCGGACCAAGACTTTGGAACTCTGGCCGAATGTGGGACCGCCTGACGGCAGGATAACCCAAGTGTGATGACTGCAGCAGGGTGAACACTCGAACATCTACATTTATGGTAGGTACAAAATTACTTTATGTGGTACATAAACAAGCAGGGGGGAACTCATTCCTACCCACTCTGCAGGTTAGCCATGGCCCTGTGGAACACAGCCTTGAGCAACCAAGTGCACCTGCAAGCTCAATTCCTGCCAGGCAAGTAAAATTCACTGGCAGACGACTTAAGCAGAAATCTACTGGACCCACATAAGTGGAAGCTGGAACCCAACTCATTCAAACTTCTAACCAACAGGTGGGGGACTCCAGAGGTGGACCTCTTTGCCCCCCCAAACCATCAATTGAACAAATTTTGCACCAGAAATCCCCACAGCCAAGCGTGGAAAGTGGACGCCCTATCCTTTGCATGGCAGAACCTCTCAATTTATGCCTTTCCCCCTCTGCCCCTCTTCTCAAAAGTAATACTCAAGATTAAACAGTACAGACCAAAGACAATCCTTATTGCTCCAGACTGGCCACGCCAGCACTGGTACCCACTCCTAAGCAGTCTGACAGCAGTGCCACCCTGGCACCTACATCAGACCCCCTCCCTGCTGTCCCAGCAGGAGGGACAGATTTTGCATCCACAGCTGCAAACCCTGAACCTTGCAGCCTGGCTTATCCCCTGAATACACCACCAGCAAACAGGTGATGGATGTCATCCTTGAGACCAGGAGGCCCAGTACTAGGAAATCCTATTCAGAAAAGTGGAAAAGATATTGCTCTTGGAGCCAGTCTCAAGGAAAGGACACAGCTGTGCCCACCTTACCTCAAATCCTGGATTACCTAGCAGAGCTACTCCACAAAGGCCTGTCCTACTCCTCTATTAAAATTCATGCCTCTGCCATCTCTGCTCATTACAGTACTGAGCCACCTCTGTTTTCACACCCTCTCATTAAACACTTCCTGAGAGGAGCTAATAATTTAGGGCCCCCTAGGAGAGCTCCCACCCCTGCCTGGGACCCTGACTTTGTACTAGAGAAGCTCACGCTTCTCCCCTTTGAGCCTGCTGCTGCAGCAGAGTTAAAATTCCTCTCTTGGAAAACAGCCTTACTTCTAGCCATCACTTCAGCAAGAAGAGTTTCTGAGTTACAGGCTCTAATGGCTGTGGAACCCTTCATTATTTAACCTGCGGACACGGTTTCCCTCAGGACTAACCCATCATTTATTCCCAAGGTGGTATTCAGTGTGGCTTTAAACCAATCCATCCATTCAACAACCTTTTTCCCTAATCCTCAGAATAAAGTGGAAAGGATTCTACACTCCTTGGACGTGCACAGACAGCTCAGGTTCTACCTTAACAGAACTAAACCTTTCAGAAAATCTGACCAGCTGCTAGTCAGCTTTGCTACAGGGGCAGAGGGCAAAGCCATTTCAAAGCAAACCATTTCCAAATGAATAACACACTGCATCCATTTCTGCTACAAACACCACAGAAAACCTACCCCACAGGGGATCATTCCACTAGGGACTACCTCAACCTCTACAGCATTTCTCAGGGGAGTCCCTACCACTGACATCCTGGAAGCTGCAACCTGGAGTTCTGTACACACCTTTACCTAGCATTACCACTTATATATTTTTTTTAAATCCAGAGCTGGATTTGCCACAGTAGTCTTGCAAGGCCTGATAGCCAGCCCCAATACTTCTTGACTGCCTCCACCCTTCCTCAGCTTTGGGAATCATCCCAAGTGTGATGACTGCAACAGTGAAACACGAAGTACATAGTACAGTTGTGTACACTTACCATAACTGTAGATGTTGGAGTGTATTCACTGTTGCAGTCCTGGTTACCCTCCCTCCAGCCCCCTGACTTTTCTATTCTTTCTACATATCCTCTTTTTGGCCATATCTTATGGCGATGGTATTTACTTTTTACTGGAGGTGTTCCACACCATGTAATTGCTTACTATTTTGGGGGCACCTGACATCTGGGGCAAGTAAAACTGATATAATGGTGTTGGCTGCATGTTTTATACCCATGATGACCTGACGTCATGGAAGAGGCGAGAGCCTCCGCAGAAATCCCAAGACTCTTGTATTCGGGCCGACTGAGGGCTACCTGCAGGCAGGTAACCTAAGTGTGATGACTGCAACAGTGAATACACTTGGACATCTACATTTATGGTAAGTGTACACAGCTGTACTTTTTGCAATCTTTAGTACTACCTCCCTTTGAACCAGGGCTACTTGCCATCTCAAATTCCTTTCCTGGAAAACGTTTTTAGTAGACATCACTTTTCCCAGAAGAGTTTTTGAGATCCAGGCACTATGTGCGAAACTCCTGTATATCATTTTTCATAAGGACAGGGTGTTATTGAGAACCAGCTCTTCATTTCTTCCTAAGGTGGACTCTGAATCTAATATTAATCAAACTGAGTTACCAGTTTTCTTCCCCAAGTTTTCCAACAAAGGTGAATATTGATTGCATTTACTGGACATTCGTAGGCAACTGTGTTTTTACCTTGACAGTGGTAGAGTCCAGGAAAATCAGATCAGTTGTTTATTTCCTTTACGGCCCAAAGGTGGGAAAAGCTGTGTCAAAAGTGTCTTTATCTAGATGGCTGAGAGATTGTTACTTTCATTTATGAACATAACTGAAATTTACCTGTGCCTGTAAGAGCGCATTCAACCAGATCAATTGCCACATCAGTTGTTTTTCATTCCATAGCTTCCATGGACAAAATATGCGCAGCTGCAACTTGTCTTTGCCTCATAGTTTTATCCCTCATTACATATTTGATGTGGTCTCCAGGGGAAGACCATCCTTCGGCTGTATGTTCCTCAGGAATAACCTTCTATAAGGCCACACAGGAAATAAAGTAGCTGGGGACTCTGTCCCATTCGTCAAGAATGAATGAAGATTGACAACATCAGATAAAGAAGTTATGTACACACCATAATGTTCCATCTGTGTTGTCTATCTTCATTCATTCTTGATATCCCACTCACGTTCCCCCTCCTGTAGATTTCCCAGGGGATCGAACCCTTGTCTTTGGTTTCCATAGGTTTTTTACCTTGGACATTGCTTCTGCTTACAACTTCTGTGTACACTCTTGCTATGGTCTGCAAACTGGATCTGAGGTAATGAACAGGGGGGCATTATGGGTAGAGTCTTAGCTGGAGAGATTTTTGGCTGGCGCGAGCTGAATAATGGCTGAATCAGTTCCAAGGATAGGTTCATAGGTTCATAGGTTTATACTAGGCTATCTGCCCTAAGGCATTTATAAGCCTAGCCCAAATTTTTGTGGCTTACGCCACCCCTTATATGAAAAAATACTGTGCCCATTAGTTTGTTGTGCCTCTGTCCAGCAGTGACACAGAGATAGGAACAGAGTCCCATTCGTCAAGAATGAATGTTGATTGATAACACAGATGGAACACTATGGTGAGTGCATAACTTTTTTTTGCATAATTTGATGTATACCGGTTGTACTAGGCTGTAGAAGAGTAAAAATAGTTTCAAAGAGAACGGCAAGCCTGAAAGGAGACATTAGCAGCAACAACAGAGTAAATCATTCTGTACTGAAGTATGCGACAAATGTCAGCCATCACTTGTCTCCTCCTTCACTTGTGTAGTGCACCTAGGAAGCAGATTTCCTCTTTCCCAACATAGTGTGGGAGCAAGTAAGATCACTGGGTCAGAAGTTGTTTCAAGTTGGATACTCCGTAGAGTTTTGCAATAATCCACTCCTAGGCCCATCCCTTCTGCACCAGTTCAGCAACAGGCCTTGGCCATTCCAGGTGTGAAATTGTTTGGATATTCAGGTAGTAAAACTGACTGCAGAAGTAGAAAAGAGAATCTTTTTATTTTTTGTTTTTTCCTGGTTCCCAGGGGAAAAAAAATTGGAAACCCATCATCAACCTGTGAAATCTGAACCGCTTTATGTAAACATAGTTGAAGATGTTCCCCTGCAGAGACCCTGTTGCCTCCCATACAGTACAATGACCTTACAATGCTTATGGACGTGCAGGATGTCTACTTTCACAGCCATTACTTGATGTTCCACATGTGATTTCTACGCTGTAGGGGTGCAGGATGTCTACTTCCACAGCCATTACTTGATGTTCCACATGTGATTTCTACGCTGTAGGGGTGCAGGATGTCTACTTCCACAGCCATTACTTGATGTTCCACATGTGATTTCTACGCTGTAGGGGTGCAGGATGTCTACTTTCACAGCCATTACTTGATGTTCCACATGTGATTTCTATGCTGTAGGGGTGCAGGATGTCTACTTCCACAGCCATTACTTGATGTTCCACATGTGATTTCTACGCTGTAGGGGTGCAGAATGTCTACTTCCACAGCCATTACTTGATGTTCCACATGTGATTTCTACGCTGTAGGGGTGCAGGATGTCTACTTTCACAGCCATTACTTGATGTTCCACATGTGATTTCTACGCTGTAGGGGTGCAGGATGTCTACTTCCACAGCCATTACTTGATGTTCCACATGTGATTTCTACGCTGTAGGGGTGCAGGATGTCTACTTCCACAGCCATTACTTGATGTTCCACATGTGATTTCTACGATGTAGGGGTGCAGGATGTCTACTTCCACAGCCATTACTTGATGTTCCACATGTGATTTCTACGCTGTAGGGGTGCAGGATGTCTACTTCCACAGCCATTACTTGATGTTCCACATGCGATTTCTACGATGTAGGGGTGCAGGATGTCTACTTCCACAGCCATTACTTGATGTTCCACATGTGATTTCTACGCTGTAGGGTAGAGTGCTTATCAATTATTTTCTTTCTTTTTTGCCCTTCCTCCTTCGCCTAGAGATTTCATTAAATGTCTGACCAGGAATTTGCTTACCCGAGACTAAAAGGCTATTATTACTTACTTTTACTTAAAAAATCACTTGATTTGAGTAGAATCAGAGGCCTTCCGTTCTACACTACAACAGGTTTTGGTATGGTTTCAGGACCTAGGCATAGATCCAAGCAAGAGGTCATAGCTAGTACTGTTAGACAATGACTGTCTACTTGAATTTATGTTAAAACACAGAACTTTCAGTATGCCTGTCCCACAAGGTAATGTTTAACTGTTTTAAACCTTTTCAGTGAAAGAATGAAAACCACTTAATGGGCAGAGCATTTCCTAAAGATGACTGAGCTTGTGTCGGGCAGAACTGCCATCACTAATTACTTTAACTCCATGTCTTTTTTTCCTTTTAACTGTTGGTGCACACAATGAACAATACACAATCAGACAATGTGCTTCGGCTTGGTCTTTTTCTGTTAGTGCACACAATGAACAATACACAATCAGACAACGTGCTTCGGCTTGGTCTTTTTCTGTTAGTGCACACAATGAACAATACACAATCAGACAACGTGCTTCGGCTTGGTCTTTTTCTGTTTTAAAGGTTGCAATTACTCTTGAGGGCACTCTTGCACACTGTGTTTCCTTAGTTAGATGCCACACTTTAACAGATCCTCATGGCCTTAGTACATTATTTTTAACATTTATCACTGTATTTCCAACTTGACAATTGATTTTGTTCATCCTACTTAGGTTTTCAGTTGTATATCTGTACACATATTCATTCATATTATGATTTGTTTTTGACACAGACTTGGAAGTATTTATCTGATACGAAAGCAATCTTTGTTGAAAGTTGTATATTTATTAATATTTATTCTGGTAGATATCTAGCGGTAGATCTTTTTGTTAGTCATTTTTTAGTTAGTTTTTTAATAAGGTTTTGGATTAGTTGGTTAGTCTATACAAAGTGTTAATAAACTGTTTTTAAGATTATAATTTGTCTCTAGCTTGTTTCAGTTTCAGGTAGTACAGTCTCTGCATACACTATGGTGTTAAGGGGAATGGGGGACTTGGCTAAAGGAGTTCATAGGTTAGTACTAAGCTAACTGCCCTTGCGAGCCATTTTAGGCCTAGCCAATTATCACTTGTGAGGCTCAAACCCTGCACCTTGTGTTTGTAAGGCAAACACTTTAACCATTAGGTCACCCTCCCAACCCTAAAAGGTTGCTCCTTCCCAGGGAGACACACACACAGTTGGCAAGTGCAGGATTCAAACCCCTACCTAACTACATTATGATACTACAGCAGTACGCATATACACGACCTGCTATATACATTACTATTTTAATGCTTTTAACAGAACCACCCTCTGTAATTACTCCCTTGCTCCAAATGATCTGATTATATATAAATAAGGAACGTTTCTGATGCTTTTCATTATACTAGTTTAGGATCACTTGTTTCGATAAAGGAGATTCCATTTTAACTCAGCTGTGGACTACCTACTGTTTTCTGTTTTGTTTTGTAGCTCATATTTTACAGTTGGATTTTTATTATGTGAACTAAGTGCATAACATAGTTCAGGAAGTGAACATCACACCCTACACACTGCAAAGTTTCTTCTTGGTTTGTTTTGGACCCAGTATAGGTTGCGTACTGAGTTTTTCTGAGACTTCGAGGGATACCACGGATTTTTCTGTTTGGAATGCGATGTAAAGGAACTTGAGCAGGAGGGAGTGTATAAATATTTGAGTATTGATGAAAGGATCAACAGTAAAACAGGAATAAATGCTAACAGAACTCAGTAGCGAATAATTTAGAAGACTAAAACTAATATTGAAAACAACCCTGACTTCTAGGAACAAATTCTTAGATGTAAACCAATTTGCTCTCTGTTCTAACTTAGTTTTGGGATGATTGGCCCCAAAAGGTATTGGATCAGTTGGACAGGAAAACAAGAAAAATGCTTCACACTTATCAAATGATATATAAAAATCAGTATAATATAATATATAATATTGTATGTTAGGTAGTCCAATCTCACCTTCATTTTTACATATGGGTTCGGAGGCGATCCTCGGCTCTGACTCCGCCGATTTTCAAGCTCGAAGATTTCTGGTTGGCTTGTGGCTAAGCAGGTATCCCATGGTGCACCAGTGCAATCCCCAGATCTCGTTTGCCACGTCGACGAGTTTGGATATGCTTCTCTTGGCTCTGGCTAAGTTTTTGCAATTTTCATTATTATAGTGGTTTTTTGCATAGTTACTGAATATATACATTTGTAGGGCTTTATTGTCGTGTGCTCTTGTATGACCATATTAGTAGTATCCTGTGTACCAGTAGTTAGGCACAATTGCGCTTTGCCTTTATCTTTAGATGTAATGGGATCCTATCTCGCCTACATTCACAACAGATGGGTTCGGAGCCGATCCATCGGCTCCGACTCGGCAACTAATACACTAGCACGAAGTCTCTCATTGGCTGGGCTACTCCCTATCCCAGGATGCACTACACCTGCTTCCCCAGATCTCGTTTGCCGCTTAACAAGCTGGACGTGGTCTCGACTTGGCTGGAGCTAAGTGGTTCTTTTTACCTTATTGGTCCTTGACCTAGGGAATTTTTTGTCTCTATTAACCAAACAGCTGTTTTAACAGCTATTTCTTACTAGTTCTTAGTATTTTTTTGTCAAGTGCTTGTGTCAAAAAAAATTTAATTTGTTCAGTCGGGCAAGGCCCGTTTAAGTTAGAGGGCCTTTGCCCTACCTTTTGACTGCTTTTAGTTTTATTAACTTTTGGTTAGTTGTTTTTTGGGCAAAGCCCGTTTAAATTAGAGGGCTTTGGGCCGTTTTTACTGGTTTCAAATTGTTGTGGTAAACTTTCACCAGTACTCACGCCAGTGTGTCTCGCGCTTTTCAGTTGGCGCAATTTGTGTGTAGTGCTATTCTTGTTGTGGTAGAGTAGTTTTTCCTTAGAGTTGTACTTGTTGTGGCTGTATCATGTCTAAGGAACAAAAATCAGGTTTTTAAAAAATGCACTCGGTGCAAATATAAAATGTCCATTACAGACAGTCACTCAGTATGTGTTTATTGTTTGGGGCCGAAACATCTGCAAGAGACTTGTAGCGTCTGTCATGCGTTCTCATCTAGAGTTCTTCAAGAACGCAAGAACAAATTAATATTGAAAGGGCTTATCAAGCCTTCTTTTGAGGAAGCCTTAGATCTACCTGTTGCTTCCAAAAAGAAAAGATAGTCGGCTCTGACAAGTCCGTCGGAGCCGACTTCTAAAAAGACAAAATTGACCTCTTCTTCCTCGGCTCCACTGACTTCGGGGCCGAGGGTCGAAGGGTCTGCCTCGATACCTCCTACTTCGGCTCCATTGCTTTCGGAGCCGCAAGTTGGAGTATCGAGAGGTGAATCACCTCCATCGGTTCCAATGGCCTCGAGCCGGTGGAAGTGTGCAGCTCAGACTCTTCCCCCTCGGCTCCGGAGAAGGCTCCTTCGGTGCCGATGGTGGTCCATGCTGTGGTGGAGTCGGCGCCGATAGCATTGGAGCCATTTCGAGCCGGTCCCCTTCTCTCGAGCCGAGAGGAAAGTCTTCTCGATTGTCTACCTCCTCTAAATCATCGAGACTTTCAGATTCGGACCTGGATAGGGTTTTACAGAGGCTATTCCAATCTCCAGTGTTTACTAAATTGGTCTTGGCTCCAGCACAGTTAGCTTCGGAGCCGATCCCCCCTCCAACACATTCGATTCCTCCTCCAACCTCCTCGGAGCCGTTGGAGTCGGTGGTGGTGGAGCAAAGCGGAGCCATACAGTCGGAGCAGAGAACCCTTCGAGTTCTCTCGGTTCCGACTGTGCTTCCTACCCTGTCCTCCGGTTCAGGGTTTGGTACTGCGACCTCTTCAGCCGGGCCCGAGGGGGATACTTTGGGATTGGGTGCTTCGGTGCCTAGTCTTCCTCTCGGAGCATCGGCTGCTGGAATTCCCAGTGCCATCGTGGCCTCTAGACCAGTGACCTCCTTGGATTCTGGAGGTCCGGCCTTTGAGGCCATGAGGAGCGCGCTGGCCATGCCTTTGCCGGTTCAGCAAGATTCTACCTCACCGTCCCTAGATTTGGAGACTGGTGCCTCTGTTGTGTTGGAGGCCCAATAAATTTTTGTCAGATCCCCCCCAGAAGGAATTTCTCACAAAGGGTGTGCCTGTAGATGCTTTGGTGGTGGCTTCTGCCACACAGCAGGACGTGGCAGAGGCTTCGACGTCTGTTCATCCTCCTAATAAGGATTCTAGGAGTATGGATAGGTACGGGAAGCGTACCCTGTCCTCAGCGGCCTTTACCTTACGGTCGCTGAATTACTTATGTCATTTTACGAGGCTCCAAAGGGATCTTCTCAAAGAGCTAAATGACTCTCTTGTTGGTAACCTACCTGAGGCGCTGGCCCCACTGTTGGGGCACAGATGACTACCCTCTTTTCTATTGTTAACTCGTCCATGAGGCTCATTTCATATGCGGCCGAAGGCGAAAGCTGGAACAGGCGTTGCCCTCAGGAGACAAGCCTGGTTACGCTTGTGTTCGCTCACGGAGGCCTTCAAGTCTTCCTTCGCGCCCCCTTTGATGGGTCATCTTTGTTTGGACCCAAGGTGAAGGACACACTAACTCGGTGCGAGCAGGAGGGCAAGACTTTGACTGCCGTTGGGGCCCGATTTTCCGCTCCTTCTAGGCCTTACCCCAAGGCTGGGAGAGGAGGGAAAATGTGGTTTAGAAAATCTCAGAAGTCTTTCCCTACTCCACCCAGTGATTCCCCCTCCAGAGGCAGGGGGGGGGGGATTTTGGAAGACGCCGCCCCAGAGGTGGCAGAGGCCCCCGTAACTCTGGAGACCGCGATTCCTTTCGTGGTTCTTCATACAACCAGCGTTCCTGAGTTGTTGCCCGACTGTGCAACTCCGGAGCCAGTCGGGGGTCGCTTTGCGGCGCACCCACAAGCTTGGGAATCCATAACAAGCGATCAGTGGGTGCTTCGCATTATTACCGGAGGTTATATCGTCCCCTTCAACAAACCCCCCCTTTCTTTAAAGAAAATCCCGGACGTACCACCCAGTCAGCGGGATCAGGCAGCATTAGAGGTTTCAAAGCTGCTAGAAAAAAGAGCCATCCAGCCTGTCCCCATCGACCAGATCGGATCAGGAACTTACTCAAAATTATTTTTGGTACCAAAAAAGACAGGGGACTTCAGGCCCATTTTGGACCTCAGTTCATTGAATCGTTTCGTAAAGAAGTCCAAATTCCGAATGGTCACTCTTCAATCTATTCTTCCTTTGCTGGAAAAAGATGCATGGATGTGCTCCATAGATCTCCAGGACGCTTACTATCACATTCCCATAGCTCAAGAGTCCAGGAGACATTTACGCTTCCGTCTCGAGTCAGTCATTTCCAATTCGAGCACTGCCCTTTGGTCTCACCACAGCCCCCAGAGTGTTCACCAAGTGTCTGGCAGTGGTAACTGCTCACCTGAGAAGTCTGGGATTCCAGGTGTTTCCTTATCTAGACGACTGGCTCCTTACTGCCACCTCCGAGCATCTACTACTCCAAGCGCTCAGAGCCACGTTCACCTTGGGCCGTTTCTTGGGGATCACGTTCAATTTGCAAAAATCTGTACTACAGCCATCTCAGCGTATTACTTTCATAGGCGCAGACTTAGACACAAAAGAATGCGCCTTTTACCGGCAGCAAGAATTCAGGTCTTACAAGATCAAGTCAAATCCTGTCTCCCCCTACAAAGAGCACCGGCCCATCGGATCCTACAACTGTTGGGCTCGATGGCGTCGACCATACTTTTAGTTCCCTTGGCCAGACTTCACATGCGAATTTTACAATGGCTACTGTCGGTTCAATGGTCTTACCAGGAACTTCCCTTGAACCACTTAATCATAATCACGGAAAGTTGCCGTCGAGATCTGCATTGGTGGCTTCTCCAATCAAATCTCGACCAGGGGCGACCCTTCATACCTCAACGTCCTGTTGCCACTGTGACCACGGACGCCTCCCAGGTAGGGTGGGGGGGTCATTACCTGGACAGGTCGGTCCAAGGCACATGGCAGATCCAGGAAACGCATTTGCATATCAATGTCCTGGAGATGAGAGCGGTACTATTGGTACTCCAAGCTCTCCATCACGCTCTCCCACAGGGTCCGATTACTATCCTATCCGACAACATGTCGGTGGTGTGGTACATAAACAAGCAAGGTGGAACCAGGTCTTACCCACTATGCAGAGAAGCCATGAGACTTTGGCACTGGGCGGTAGCTACCAACCGCTTTCTAATGGCAACGCACATACCGGGGAAGTCCAATGTGATTGCGGACAGATTAAGCAGGACCATTCTTTTACCCCACGAGTGGTCCCTCAACCAGGGTATAGCTGCGAAAATCTTCGACAGATGGGGTCTTCCTTGCTGCGACCTGTTTGCCAGCCCTCACAATGCGAAATGCAGAGAGTTCTTCACACTGTTTCCTTCTCAGGGACAGATTCCCAGGGACGCTCTGACTCACATTTGGCCCGGCGGTCTTCTCTACGCCTTCCCTCCGTTCCCCCTCCTACCGAGGGTGATACAGAAGGCCATTCACATGGAGAGCGAGATGATTTTGATTGCCCCGCACTGGCCTCGTCAAGTTTGGTTCCCTTTCCTACAGAGGCATGCGATAGAAGGTCCATGGTTTCTGGATCCGTGCCAGACCTGTTGACTCATCAGTCAGGACGGCTTCATCCGTCTCTCAGGTCCCTGAAGTTGGCAGCATGGTTACTCCACTTCCATCCTTAGTCCGAGACAATGCTCTTTCGCCGGACGTGGTCCACATACTGTCTTCTTCTCATAAACCTTCCACCATCAGACTTTATTCCAGTAAATGGAAAAGGTTTGCCTTCTGGGCTCAAGAACGGGGTATAGATCCTCTCACTGCACCAGTATCGGAGGTTCTGAATTTTCTGGCCTCCTTTTTCAGTCGGGCTCTTCAGTTTCTACCATTAAGGTTCAGTTAGCGGCGATCTCTAATTTTCATGCTTCATTTGAACCTTCATTGATGTCTCAAACTTTGTAAGGCTTTCCTTAAAGGGGCTTGGCTCCTTAGGCCTCCTTTATCTCATCCTGTCCCCCCTTGGGATTTGAATATGGTTCTTGCTGCCCTAACTGCCCGTCCTTTCGAACCAGCTGCTACTTGTGATTTAAAATTTTTGTCTTGGAAAACGGCCTTTTTAGTAGCCATAACATCTGCTAGGCGAGTTTCAGAATTTCAAGCTCTTTGTTCTGATCCTCCCTATTTGATTTTTCACAAGCATAGAGTCTCATTGAAATTAAACCCTGCATTTATACCAAAAGTGGCCTCCTCTTTCTGTATTCAACAAACTATAGAGCTCCCTGTCTTTTTCCCAGAATTCTCTAATAACGCAGAATATACTTTGCATCAATTGGACGTACATAGACAACTGCGTTTTTATTTGAATAGAACCGCTCAAACACGGAAATCAAATCAATTGTTTGTTTCCTTTGCAGTGAACAAATTGGGTCAACCGGTAACAAAAACCTCCATATCTAAATGGATTAAAGATTGTATCATTTTTATTTACTCACAGGCTAACAAAGACCTTCCCTTTCCAGTCAAGGCTCATTCTACCAGGGCAATGGCTACTTCCGTAGCTTTTCACTCCAAGTTATCAATAGATGATATTTGTGCTGCGGCAACCTGGACTTCTCCGCACACTTTCATTTCTCATTACAAATTGGATGTGGTTTCTCGAGGCAGAGCTTCCTTTGGTTCCACAGTTCTCAGGAGTGTGTTCCAATGAGCCACCCAGGATGTAGGTGCTAGGGACGCTGTCCCATCTGTTGTGAATGTAGGCGAGATAGGATCCCATTACATCTTTTAGTTATGTACTTACCATAACTTTGGATGTATGGGATCCATCTCCACATTCATAAGTACCCACCCTCCTTCCCCTTCCATTCGGATTTAGAGGAGCTGTAGTCTCTTTTTTCTTGGAGATCTTTCTTGAAGAACTTTAGTTGGTTATAGTGACTACTAATTTTTCTGTGTTTGCATGGATGTATGAAAGCGAACAAACAAGATCTGGGGAAGCAGGTGTAGTGCATCCTGGGATAGGGAGTAGCCCAGCCAATGAGAGACTTCGTGCTAGTGTATTAGTTGCCGAGTCGGAGCCGATGGATCGGCTCCGAACCCATCTGTTGTGAATGTAGGCGAGATGGATCCCATACATCCAAAGTTATGGTAAGTACATAACTAAAAGTTTTGGCGGTTTCGCCTTTTCCTGTTATTGACTGGAAAGTATACAGTTAGGGTTTACCTTAATTGCCTTGTGTGACCAGTATTGGTAGTCTCCTGTGTATCAGTAGTTAGGCGCACTTGCGATTTATTGTCTAGATATTTAGTTGGACGATTTTGCCATTTTTAATCAATAGGGGCTCCTATTGATTTTTCCTGTCAAGCAATTATTGTTGAGTGGTGGTCTTTAGCGAGGACCCACTAAAGTCTTAATTACTTACAGTTGCTAATTTTGTTCCTACCTTTTGAGCGTGTGTGTGTGTGTGTGTGTGTGTGTGTGTGTGTGTGTGTTGTAGTATTCTGGGTCTGTTTGAATTAGAAGACCCGGTTCTTCACAGGGCTAGGCCCATTTAACTTAGAGGACCTAGGCCTCGTGTTGCTACTCCATTGTATTTATTTTGAAAATTTTTCCTGTGTGACTGAGTCTGTCTGTTTAGTGAAAAACATAGTTTTCTTTCTTACACCAGGCTAGGCCCGTTTAACTTAGAGGACCGAGTCCTCGTGTAATTCTTCTGCAGGGCTTGGCCCGTTTGTTAGAGGACCTAGTCCTCAGTCATTCTCTTTCTCTCTTTTTTCCTCTGGTTGCTTGTGTGTTGCAATGTCTAAGGATAGCAAGGAGCACAAACCCTCTGGGTTTAAAAAATGTATGAAGTGCTCCCTGAAAATGTCTTTGACGGATGGCCACAGTAGCTGTGTCTACTGTTTGGGAGCCATCCATTTGCAAGAATCATGTTTGTTCTGTCATGCTTTCTCTCCTAGAGTGTTGCAGGAGAGAAAGAACAAACTGATACTCAGGGGTCTTTTGAAGCCAACCTTCGAGGAAGCTTTGTCTGGTTCTTCTTCTAAGTCAATATCTGACTCAAAATCAAAAGGTTCAAAAAGGCCTTCTCCGGCACCGGCTAGTGTTTCGGAGCCACCTGCCAAATTAACAAAACCTGCCTCCTCGACTCCTCAGTCTTCGGAGCTGAAGGAGAGCACTGGGGTTTGAGTCGGTCACATCTGCTTCGGTGCCGACTGCTGAACCCTTGCAAATTGTTGACTCTACTTCTCGGAGCCGGTCTGTAGAGTCCCTACCAGTCTCCTTGATGGTCAAATCTCCAGTGCTTGCTAGGTTGAGATTCCCAACCTTATCTTCCAGATCTTCCAGGAGTCTTTCAGAAGATGTGTAGAGGGTAGTACTGAGACTCCTAAAGTAGTCTGCCCTGCCTAAATTTTTGTTGGCTCCTACCCAATTGGCTCCGGAGCCACTCAAACCAGTCTTGTCTTCATCCGTGATTCCTCCTTCGAGCCATGTTGTTTTTCGGAGCCGGAGTGCTTGCTACCAACGGAGGAACCTTCGGTTCCGGCTCCCCTTGCTGTTGCATTGGAGCAGAGTTCAGCTCCGACATGCTCAGCTCCATCTGTTGTGTCCAGGGACCGAAGCTCTTCTGTCGGCGCCGAGGGGAGGGTTTGAATCAATCTTCGTCGGTTCTGAGCCTTCCTCTCGGTGCGCCCGCCAGGGTGAACTCGGGCCCTGCATGTATCTCAGAGTCGATGGCTCGGGCTTCAGCACCGTCCTTTGTCTCTTCGAAGTGGGGACGATCTTCGGAGCCGGAGAGATCTGCTTTTGAGGTGATGAGTGTGCTGTCACAATCTACAGCTCCTGCCAGTGGTACAAGCACTCTTCCCCCCCAAGGCTCCCACTTCGGTCTCAGTCCCTACTCTCTCCGGAGACAGCCGAGACCCACAGCCTCAGGAGCCACCGGCTGGTGGCACCCACTCTTCCGGGGCCTCTTCAGAAGGTCCTTTTGAGGAGCCCCCTCGGAAGAGAATATGCAAGAGGAAGCATATTGACTCCCAGGATGAGTCTCTTGACATCGAACACTGACCTTGATGAGTCGGAGGGGTCCCCTAAGTCGTCCTCTAATGATGTCTCCTTTGTGGACATTCTAGAGATTCTTACACAGAGGTGCGACTGGCCCACTGTCAACCCTTCTGATGAGGAGTCTGTGTACCTGAAGGCTTTCAGGTCTCAATCCTCTGTCTCTTGGGTGTCCCAACCTTTCAACGAGCTAATGGATCTGGTTAGTCGGAAGGTGTGGGATACTCCTGATGCCATGGAGCCAGTCCCTAGAAGACCAAATAAGTTCCTGTCTGCCCCTCCTGGAAAAGAGTTCTTGTCTAAGGACATTCCTGTAGATGCCATGGTGGTGGCGGCAGTGGCGGAGACTTCTTCTTCTGTTCAACCGCCAAACAAGGAGTCTCGACAGTTGGACAGATTTGGGAAGCGTGTGTTTAGTTCGGCGGCTTTTACACTTCGATGACTGAACTATCTTACCCATTTCACAAGGTTGCAGAGGGATCTCCTCAAGGAGTTAGGGGATTCCGTACAGGGTGCTTGTCCTGAGGGAGTCCCGGATAGGATCTCTGCTCAGTTGTCCACCCTAAATTCAGTAGTTAACTCCTCCATCTGTCTTGTATCTCATGCGGCTGATGGAGCGAGCAGAGCAGTGGGTTTCAGGAGTTGCTCTTAGGCACCACTCCTGGATGCGCTTGTGCAATTTTGCGGAGCCGTTTAAGTCCACCTTTACCAATGCACCATTTGATGGTTCCAAGGTGAAAGATACACTCACTCGGTGTGAACAGGAAGGAAAGACTCTCTCTGCCGCGGGAGTCCGTTTTACCATCCCCTCTCAACCATACGCCAAAGGGGGACGCAAGATGTGGTTCAAAAAGTCCCAGAAGGCCTTTCCAGACGCACACAGTGAATCCTCCTTCAGAGGCAGAGGAGGAGGAAATGGTAGACGTCGCCCTAGAGGCAGGGGCGATCCGCAATACCAGCAAGGCCGTGGTTCTCTTCGAGGGCGGCCTTATCAGCGCTTCTGATGTGGGGCCCGACTGCATTTCTCTGGGGCCAGTCGGGGGTCGCATCTCTTTGTATTCAGAAGCCTGGCTAAATATAACCCAAGACAAGTGGGTACAGAGTTGTTACCAGAGGCTATATCATACCCTTTTCCCTTCCGTTTGTTCCCAAGAAGATCCCAGATGTTCCACTCAATCACAAGGCTCAGGCAACTGTGGAGATCAACAAGTTGCTCTCAGAAAGAGTCATCCAGCCTGTCCCAGCAGACTAGATAGGATCCGGAACTTACTCCAGGTTCTTTTTAGTCCCAAAACGAACTGGAGACTGGAGGCCAATATTGGACCTCAGCAGATTAAACAAATCTGTGAAAAAGGACAAGTTTCGGATGGTAACACTGCAGTCAATACTCCTGTTGTTAGGGAATGACTATTGGATGTGCTCTTTAGATCTCCAAGACTCCTGCTACCATATTAAAATGGACAAGACGTCAAGGAGGTATCTGCACTTCTGGCTGGGAGCCAGCCATTATCAGTTTTGTGCTCTGCCCTTTGGTCTCACCACAGCCCCCAGGGTGGTTACCAAATGTATGGCAGTAGTGACAGCTCACCTGAGACTTCAGGGATTCCAGGTGTTTCCATATTTGGACGACTGGCTCCTGATTGCCCCCACCAGGCATCTACTTCTCCAAAACAGGGATGCCACCATCTAGCTTTGTGCTCAACTAGGGATCTCCATAAATTGGGAAAAATTTGCATTACTGCCCTTGCAATCTGTGATTTTTATAGGCGCAGAAGTAGACACAGTGGATATGACAGTTCGTCTTCCCGCTGAAAGAGCACAAAACCTCATCTCACAAGTTCAGCAACTTCTCCCACTTCGGAAGGTCAAAGCAAAGTGGATTCTTCAACTTCTTGGAACGATGGCCTCAACCATTCTATTAATACCTTTAGCCAGGTTGCACATGAGAATCCTTCAATGGCTCCTGTTCTCCCAGGGGTCATTCCAATATCTCTCACTGAATCATCCTATTCTGCTGATGGAATCATGCAAAAAGGACCTTCGTTGGTGGATAGCCCCCAGCTTATTCACGGGAGCTCCCTTTGTGCCTGCCCAACCCGTTGCCACTGTGACCACAGATGCCTCCCAGGTAGGGTGGGGGGGCATTATCTTGGCAGGACTGTCCATGGCACATGGCAAGAACATGAGGCTCATCTGCATATCAGCGTTCTGGAGATGAGAGCGGTGCTTCTGGTGTTGCGAGCACTTCAAGATCTTCTTCCTCCAGGGACGATTGCGATACAATCGGACAACATGTCTGTTGTGTGTATATCAACAAACAGGGCGGTACCAGATCTTACCCACTCTGTCGAGAGGCCATGCGAGTTTGGAAATGGGCAATTTCTTCCCAGTGCTTTCTGGTGGCAACGCACATTCCGGGGACAATCAACGTGATAGCTGACAAGCTGAGCCGGGCAGTCTTGCTGCCCCATGAGTGGTCTCTGAAATGGGAAATAGTGGAACAGATTTTTCAAAAATGGGGACAACCTTGCTGCGACCCTTTTGCCAGTCCAGCCAATGCCAAGTGCAGCAGTTATTTTTCCCAATTCCCCCTCCAGGGGAAGAACCCAGAGATGCTCTGGTCCACAGGACTTCTCTGTGCCTTTCCTCCATTCCCTCTTATCCCCAAAGTGATACAGAAAGCCAACCGACTGGGAAGCAAGTTAATCCTCATTGCTCCTTACTGGCCTCGTCAGGTCTGGTTCCCCTTCCTCGAGCCTCTTCTCCTGGACGATCCTTGGATCCTGGACCCAGTTCCAGATCTATTGACCCACATGTCGTGTTCGCTACATCCCTCTCTCCACACCCTCAAATTGACAGCTTGGCTGCTCCAGTTTCATCTCTGGTCAGGCTTCATAATGTTTCATCATCAGTGTCCCATATTCTTTTATCCTCACATAAACCATCAACCAGAGGGCTGTATGACAGTAAATGGAAAAGGTTCTCTATTTGGGCACAGAAAATGAAAGTGGATCCTTACACCGCTCCTGTTCCCATAATTCTGGAATTCCTTTTGGAACTTTTTCAGCAGGGATCTGCTGCAGCTACCATTAAAGTACAATTGGCGGCTATCTCACATTTTTATTTGGGATCTCCAAATGTTAACCTTTTGTCGCATAAGTTATGTAAAACTTTCTTGAGACTTTACTGAGACCACTTTTGCAGGAACCTGTGGCTTCTTGGGACTTAAATTTTCTGTTGTCCAAACTAACATCCCCTCTCTTTGAACCATCTCATTCAGCTTCCTTAAAGTACTTGCCTTGGAAGACTGTGTTCTTGGTAGCTATTATATCAGCCAGACTTGTTTCTGAGCTACATGCCCTGTCTATTAAGCCACCTTATTTAGTTTTTCATAAAGACAGGGTTTCTTTATGTACCAACCCTTCGTTTGTTCCCAAAGTTTGTTCTTCGGCCACATTGAACCATTCTATTGAGCTTCCAGTCTTCTTTCCCAATCATAGCAGTGCAGCGGAATACCGTTTTCACCAGTTGGATGTTCACAGACAGCTACGTTTTTATTTACAACGGACCAAAGAATTTCAGAAGTCAGACCAGTTGTTCGTTTCCTTTTCTGATTCCAGATTGGGCTTACCAGTTTCTAAGGTGACATTATCTAACTGGATTTTGAGTTGCATAGCTTTCATCTACAGTTAGGAGGGCAGACCTTTACCCCACAGGATCAAGGCTCACTCTACCAGGTCTCTGTCCACCTCTGCAGACTTCCAAGCCAGGGTACCAATTGATCATATCTGTGCAGCAGCTACATGGGCTACCCTTCACACCTTCATTACTTATTATAAGTTGGATTTGGCTTCTAGGGGTAGAGCATCCTTTGGCTCCACGGTGCTCAGGAGTATCTTCCAATGAGCCACCCAAGAATAAGGCGCTAGGGACGCTGTCCCGTATGTAAAAATGAAGGTGAGATTGGACTACCTAACATAAAGAAGTTATGTACTCGCCATAACGTTCCATGTTGGTAGTCCATCTCACCCTTCATTTTTACCAACCCTCCCTCCTGCCCCCATCCTGGAAGATCTGGAGGTAATATTGTAAATTTCTTGCCACGAATAATAGTATTCCCAGCGGTACAAATACCTCTCTGCTTACAATAAAAAGTAATACGAAAAGTCCAAATAACAAAGCTGAGAGGTAACCAAAGCACACGTAGAAATCCAGCATAAAATATGCGATGAATGAGAAATTGACTACGATATAAAAATATAAAATCTTGTTTATTACTAAAATAACTGGTAAGCGCTTTCACCGTAGCTTCATCAGACCATTAAAATTTGAACTCATGCTTCACACAATTTATAAACTCCATTTGATGACTCAAACAAAGTAATTAGGCCATTTAAAGGGACATCACAAAATACATCTTATAACACAGTATACATTGCAAAGTATTATTAAAACATTATCTGTCATGATAAATTCTGTTTAATGTATATAGCGCTTACTTTTTGCGCATCATGATGTTAATACTATATAACATGCACTTTGAATGTTAAATGATCTATATACTAGTTTTGTTAAAACTAGTAATATTAAATTCTCAATTCATTATTTAAAGTGCCCATTGCTACAGTGCATAATATAACAATGAAACACTGAAGAATTTTTATATTAAAGAACTCCTATCGTGTAACATTAATACTCATGACCTAGTCCAATATAAACCACTTTTCATAACTTTAAAATAAATCAACTCTCATTAACCAAGACGTATAAATGTAAATAACGCATCAAATAAATGTTTGACCTTAAAACAACTTATTATGTAATGTGCATATAAATACACCTTCCTTAAACTGTCAGCAATTATAAAAGCAACTCGTGTATTAACTCTTCATATTACACAATCACGAGATAATACTAATATTAATATTGTAGTAAATAGTAGTAACTAACATTCAACTCTCAGAAATGCGCATATTTACAACTCTTGTATCTAACTGCTGGACCTCTGCGTGGACAGTATAAAAGTGCGTCAATAGGAAATACACGTGATATATCTCGATGTTCTTATAATAATATATAATAACCTCCATATTTACACAATGTTATTATAAGTAACACTTTTCATATAGTTATTTAACTACCCCACTATTAGATATACATATGCTACTACTAGCAAGGGAGCCGGTGTTACTTATAATACTTATAATCAGATACGACTCAAACTGATGCCAATAATATCAATAGTGTGTATAATTTGGACTTGCCGCCTCTGATAAACGACCTAATAAGATGGTAATATTATATGTATATAAAATAAGTCCAATATACACAATTACCCATGGAAAAAGGGGGATCTCATTATAAAATATCACATAGACATAATAATATCACTTAAACTCCTTTTTTAAAAAACATTTAAAAAAGAGAGTAGAAACATCAACTGTATCTATTATTCAAAGGTAATATATAGCATTTGCCATTCTCATTTAACTTTCAACCGTCTGGCTCTAAGTATTGGTTTTAGGGAGGCCCTCTCATTGAGACCCTTACCTTTATCAGCCCGTAATCTCATAATCCAATCAATTTCTCTACATTCGGTAGTATTGCGGATGTTCCCTTTTCTAACCGAAGGAATAATATGGTCTATAGCCATGAATTTGAACTTATGGTTATTTCCTTCACTGGCTACATGTTTTGCTAGGGCATTAGTATAATACCCAATCCTTATGGCATAAAGGTGCTTCCTAATCCTGGTGCGGAGCATCCTGTTGGTTTTGCCAACATAGAATGCTTGGCATTCTTGGCAAACTGCCAAATATACTAGATTTTCTGTATTACATGAGGCTGTAACATGAAAATAGAAAATATGACCTGTTTCTGAATGAATAAAGAAGTTGCCTGTGGAAATGTACTCGCAATATCCGCACTTCCCACATGGCCATTGCGAATACATTTCGGCACCTTTATGCCATAAGGATTGGGTATAATACTAATTCCCTAGCAAAACATGCAGCTAGTGAAGGAAATAACCATAAGTTCAAATTCATAGCTATAGACCATATTATTCCTTCGGTTAGAAAAGGGAACATCCGCAATACTACCAAATGTAGAGAAATTGATTGGATTATGAGATTACGGGCTGATAAAGGTAAGGGTCTCAACGAGAGGGCCTCCCTAAAACCAATACTTAGAGCTAGACGGTTGAAAGTTAAATGAGAATGGCAAATGCTATATATTACCTTTGAATAATAGATACAGTTGATGTTTCTACTCTCTTTTTTAAATGTTTTTTAAAAAAGGAGTTTAAGTGATATTATTATGTCCATGTGATATTTTATAATGAGATCCCCCTTTTTCCATGGGTAATTGTGTATATTGGACTTATTTTATATACATATAATATTACCATTTTATTAGGTTGTTTATCAGAGGCGGCAAGTCCAAATTATACACACTATTGATATTATTAGCATCAGTTTGAGTCGTATCTGATTATAAGTATTATAAGTAACACCGGCTCCCTTGCTAGTGGTAGCATATGTATATCTAATAGTGGGGTAGTTAAATAACTATATGAAAAGTGTTACTTATAATAACATTGTGTAAATATGGAGGTTATTATATATTATTATAAGAACATTGAGATATATCGTGTGTATTTCCTATTGACGCACTTTTATACTGTCCACGCAGAGGTCCAGCAGTTAGATACAAGAGTTGTAAATATGCGCATTTCTGAGAGTTGAATGTTTGTTAGTTACTACTATTTACTACAATATTAATATTAGTATTATCTCGTGATTGTGTAATATGAAGAGTTAATACACGAGTTGCTTTTATAATTGCTGACAGTTTAAGGAAGGTGTATTTATATGCACATTACATAATAAGTTGTTTTAAGGTCAAACATTTATTTGATGCGTTATTTACATTTATACGTCTTGGTTAATGAGAGTTGATTTATTTTAAAGTTATGAAAAGTGGTTTATATTGGACTAGGTCATGAGTATTAATGTTACACGATAGGAGTTCTTTAATATAAAAATTCTTCAGTGTTTCATTGTTATATTATGCACTGTAGCAATGGGTATTTTAAATAATAAATCGAATTTAATATTACTAGTTTTAACAAAACTAGTATATAGATCATTTAACATTCAAAGTGCATGTTATATAGTATTAACATCATGATGCGCAAAAAGTAAGCGCTATATACATTAAACAGAATTTATCGTGATAGATAATGTTCTAATAATACTTTGCAATGTATACTATGTTATAAGATGTATTTTGTGATGTCCCTTTAAATGGCCTAATTACTTTGTTTGAGTCATCAAATGGAGTTTATAAATTGTGTGAAGCATGAGTTCAAATTTTAATGGTCTGATGAAGCTACGGTAAAAGCGCTTACCAGTTATTTTAGTAATAAACAAGATTTTATATTTTTATATCGTAGTCAATTTCTCATTCATCGCATATTTTATGCTGGATTTCTACATGTGCTTTGGTTACCTCTCAGCTTTGTTATTTGGACTTTTTGTAAATTTCTTGGTTGGCGACCCTTTACTATTGGTTTGGTGGTTAGGGGTTTCTTTCTATTTCTTTCTATCGCTAGTGAGCAGGAAACAAGATCTGGGGATTGCACTGGTGCACCATGGGATACCTGCTTAGCGACAAGCCAACCAGAAGTCTTCGAGTTTGAAAATCGGCCGAGTCGGAGCCGAGGATCAGCTCCGAACACACATGTAAAAATGAAGGGTGAGATGGACTACCAACATGGAACATTATGGTGAGTACATAACTTCTTTTTTGACTTAGGAATGGGGTCCATTTTCATCATGGTACTAGAAACTCAAAAGACTTAATTAAGTTGACAGTTTTTAAAATATTAATCCCCCCCCCCCCCATTTCTTCCATCTTTTAAAATCTGCAGCGTATGGGTCAAGACTACTAATCCCTGGAGAGCTAGATTCACTTTTCTGTAGTCATCTTGAAATTTTCTTGATTGGTGTGGCTGCTCTCCAAGCCGTCTACCAAGAGAAGGCTACACCAAGCCAACAGATCCCTGCAATGTATGGGACGAGACTGCTGATCACCAAAGAGTCTGTGGCCCACGTCTCATCTTGGGATTCATGATGCTGTTTTGCTTCTGGTGAGAAGCAGCAGCAAGGGGACATTGATTTCCACCTTTGTGAAGCTGTGGTGAGACCAGCAGCAGTGGTGGTAGTAGGAGCCAGTAGGAGATTGTCAGCTATTCATCATTCTTGACAAACCCAAATCTATCTTCAAGTATTGCTATATTAGCTATCATCTAACTTCAGAATATCTCCCTAAATACTTAATCCTCAAGTCGTAAGGGTCTACTGCACTAATTTCCCTCCAATCCCTGAGTATTACACAAGTCCTCCACCCTCTGGCAGCGTGACTCTGCAGTCTGCTGTCACTCCATTTGTGGCCAGTCTTGATTGCATTAGGTGTTCTATGACAGTGCAGCATCTGTTCACTACCTCTACCAGTTGACAGTACAACCTACAAGAGTTGTAAATATTTAAGAAAATTGGAGACAGTCCTTCATACCGCCACACCACCACATCAGTCACAGCACACTGCTAGACCCATAACACATGGTGAGGCTGAAAGAAAAAATTGCCAATGACTCCTAGAACTCAATGTAAAATACAACATCCTCCACCTCACAATGTGATATTTCTTCCTCTTCCACTCACACATACTGCAAATCCCGAGCTCACCCACGAGTCATCAGGAAAGCAGCCCTAAGCTCAAAAGGCCCACTACGTCTGTTTTCATACAAGGCAATATCTTAGTCATAGATAACCGTGTTATTAGGCATACAGATAGTCCACACCTACCAGACCGGAAAAGAACAATGTGACTGAAAGCTGGTTTTTGGTGATGAGATCTGTGATGATATCTTGACTGAAATCACTGTTGTGGCATTCCTAGCCAATGGGTTATCACCACTGATGTATAGCTGAGGTACCAAAGCTCTACCTTGCCAGGATTGTTCATCAGATGTATGACCTCATCTTGTAAGCATAGAGGTATAAAGGCAGATGTATGAGCATAATTCCTCTGGCCATCTCACCTCCAGCCCAAACGCAGTTCGTGTATCCATCGGACTGATTTGTTGGTTGTTAGTACCATTGCTTTGAGTAAATAAATAAGCACCCTATTGGGGGACCTTCCTTTACCATTCTGAAGTGTTTTGCCGTACCAGTGTTGGATGTTGGCCAGAAGGAGTAAGTATGAGTGCAGCAGGCAAAGCTCATACTACAGTGTCCCTCCATTTAGGAGTGGAACACCACTACAAGGCTGGTTTCAAGTGCCAATCTTTTGTACCTTAGATGTTGTGATCCAGTGTGTCCTCATTCATTACTTTTATTTTGAAGACCCAACGTCTGAAAAACTTGGCCCACTTCAAGATGGGGATCCTGCTTACCCAGACATACCTCTACCACTTAGGAAAAAGCTTAAAAGGCCTAGACCAAAGACTTGGTCATTTCTTTCTGATTCTGGCTTACCCACTGAAGTTTCTGAACCCACAGTGCGCACAGTTCCAGACCAGATGCCCTCTACTGAGATCCCTCTGGAGGCCAGTATGGCTTTGGAAGACCTTAAGACTGAGGAATCCACAGAGATAGATGAACCACAAATTATTTATTTTTATTTTTTATTTAACATTTGTTAACCGGGAATGTCCGACTAGGTTCCACAGAGCCTGTTTTCAACAGAGACCCGGGGAGAAATGCTCCAGATGCATGTCTTTGGAATGTGGGAGGAAACCGGTGTACCCGGAGGAAACCCACGTGAACACAGGGAGAACATGCAAACTCCACACAGAAGGCACCCCAGCCGAGAATCGAACCGGAGAACTTCTTGCTGTGAGATGACAACGTTAACTGCTGCACCACTGTGCCGCCCCATTATCATTATCATCTATGAGAGTCCAGAGGGCATCCCTCGGATACTAGCTGGGGAAGGTATCCAAGGTAAACTTACCTAGATGCGTCAAGGATCCAAACCATCACTCTTTGCTTAAGCAGATGTCAAGCCAAAAAGGAAGCATCAGAAAACTAAGCATTTAACTTCTCCTTCTAGGAAAAAGTGATGGGTAGACTTTTCTCAGGTTTGCTCTAGGCCATTTTGGTCCTGAGACCTCCTTCCTTTTCTTCACAGCCCCTCCCCCCACTTCTGTAAAGACTGCTGTGGATTTATCTTCCTCTGAAGATGAGGAGGCTTCTGATTCAGACTGCAACATCTTATGCTTTTTTGAGCCTTTTGAAGACTGCCTCAGTAAAACTACTTGAACATGTACAGTTATGGTAAGTTTCTAACACAGCTGTACTTTCCTGTCCTTCCTCACCTTCCAGAATCCAAGTCGCCAACTCCCAGTCCCTAGTCACCTGTTTCTCTTCGGTTGTGTTGTGTTAGTGCCTCCCTCAGTGAACTATATGTACATTAAGTGCATTTATTATCTAGGCTCCTTGCATTGTAAGCATACCATCTACATGCCTTCTTTTGTTGAAGTTGGATTAGTAACTTTTTTTTTTACCCCCCCATTCTTTTAATTTAAATGGGCAGCCTTTGAAGTTTTCTCTTTTTCTTCCATTTGTGGTCTTGTCTCTTGTAGCCTATGGTAATGGTTGTGTGCATACCTGACACTGCAGAATATTTTTAAACATTTCACTGTCTTGGTAACAGTGAACTGAAGTCTGAGTCTTGTTGGTTATTTGCAGAGTTGTAATGTTAATGGAATACAGAAATGGGAGCTGGTGTAAGTAAGAGCCTTGAGCATATCTTGTAAGGAGTACTTGTGAGATGTTTAATGCAAGTGTTGCAGGTTCTTTCGTGGCTGTAATTGTTTTCCCCCTCTATTTTTCAGATGGAAGACCTGTATGAAGATTTCCATATTGTAAAGCTTCCACTTCTGCCTCATGAGGTTCGAGGTGGAGACAAGGTCAATACCTTCTCTAAGCTGCTTTTGGAACCTTATAAACCTCCCCAGAAAGTGAACATGGAAACATAGGCAATAACAGCAAATAAATACATTTATAAATAAAAATAAATTAAAAAGAAAAACTTTTTTTTTCTGTTCAGTACCTGCGCCTGGGATCTACTGTTCCAACAGGAAACTGTTCCCCTCTGTTCTTCCACTTTTCCGAAATGGGCTGTTTACTCTTCACTCGGTGTGACCCTTGCTTGAAGCAGTCATCTGGTTTGGTTTCTACCACTTGTACAGGAATATGGTTTCACCACCCATTGTGAAAAATATTTCCATGCCTGTTAGTTTCCAGTTTTGTCCTTTTGGATTCAGAACTAACACTTGGACTCAAGTTGTTGCTTCTCATTTTGCTTAAGTTTTAAAAAGTTAAGAGCACTCTCCTGTCACCATTCTTCATTAAACTGTTCATCCCATTGTTTAGTTTTTTGGCAGGCATCTTTCTGCATTGGCTCCATTTGTTTTAACTATTTTTTCCATGTGATACTTTCTAAAAAAGTTAGGTCCTGTAAAGGCAGCATGTCAGAATGCAGACCTGTAAAGCACTTTATTATACCATTTTTTATTAATATTAATCATCCTGTTTTTAGTTGGTCTATCACTCAACTTTTTTTTTTCAGTGTTATTGATGATAAACCAAAGCAGAATGAACCCTGGCAAATCTAGCTAGTATTTGGTGCGTCTCAGTACATCGGATGTGAAGGGTTTGTTTCTGTACAAGTAGAGATGCCTCTGCAACTCTGTGGGTGTCTGATATTTTTGCAGCCCACCCTTGCAGTAAATAACACTAAAAAGGTCCCTTTCTCTGCTGTCTACATGCACTACATGTATATGAAGATGGCAGCAGGCTAGCCCTTCTGGCCTTCTCAAACTGTTTAATGTATAGTTATGAGCAATGGATTCAGAATGGAGTGTTAGAGGCTAAATGCAGGATTTATCTTCTCCTTGAGTTGAAAATCTTTGGGTAAGGAGTTTGGTCATAGTGGCCTTCAGATCTGCCACTGTGGTAACTATTGTGGTGCACTTTGGATACCATAGTATTAAAAATGTCACAGTGCAAGTAGAAACCATCATTCAATGGAAAGTGACTTTAACAGATGCAGTAGAAAGATGAAATCTCTTCTTAGATGGAATGTTGTTATTTAATGTTAACATATGTATTATAAATTAACTTTAAATGTGGTAAAGTGTCGCTTGTAGTTTTGCACATTAAAAGTTTTGGGAAAAGTAAAATTGCAAATGAAATAAAGGAGCAGGATTGTAAGTGACGCTTGATTCACTCTATACATCTTTTATGTTTGCAAACTCACTGACTAGCATTATAGTTGTTCCCTAGCCCCCACCCCCAGGGGGGAGGGCTTCTCCCTCGCAGTTTGTCAGAGTTGCAGGTCCAATACATGGTTTGCAAGGCACTGACAAGATTGCTTTTCATGGCATGTTGTAATGGCACATGCATCCTGAGAAGCTGACAGGACTGTGAGGAGCTGGAAGATCTACATCCTATGGCGAGGTCGCAGTTGCCCTTCCATGCTGAAGTGCTAATAGAACTGATCTCCACAGCATGTTGCACTGGTTCTTGCAACCCAAAGAGGCTGCTGCCCATAACACATGCATTCTGAGGAGTACTTTAGGAGCTGCTTCCTACCTGCACAGTATCTGGGCTTCCCTTTGAAGGAAACAGGTGATCTCTCCTCTCCATGAGAGGACATTGTAGACCTCTTACACTTTGACAGCCCTTTGTAATTTGTGGTCTTCATATGTGGCTTAGCAACATGGTGAGTTTTGGACTGTTTAACAAGTGGCACTCTGAGTCTTACTCCCCCAGACTACAAGGGGTGCAGAGGCTTTTGTAATTGTATTAGTTTTAGATCTGTTAACATTGCAACATCTTATCAGGAAGTTCCAGCATGTTGTCCTAAATTTATGCACTTGCATTGTCACATTACTGATGTTATAATACTATTGTTGAATAAAACTAATTTGTGTAAAGCTCTGGTTTTGGTAGTACATGTCTCATTGCAAAGCAGATTTAGAATAACTGGAAAAAGAGGACACTTGAAACATTGATTTTACAAGAATCCATAAAAATGTGATCGCTTTTTGCATGAACTGCGGTGGTGGTGCTGCGGTAGCGTTGTCGCCTCACAGTAAGACGTCCTGTTCGATTCTCAGCTAAAGCGTCTTCTGTGTGGAGACATGCGTGAATGGGCATACCTTCGTTGAAGGTTGTGCGTCAGAGCTGGCAACTCGGCACGTAAAAATCTACTGCCAATCATTAGCGGACCGGAGTTCCGCTGTGGCGACCCCTAACCGGGTAAAGCCGAAAGACACAACAAAAAAAAAGTCTCTTCTGAAAATACAAACGTTCTCTGCCTTTTTATTTTGTGAATTTGTCCTTTTCTTTAAATGCTTTGTATTCGTTATATGAGGGATCTGCTTGTTTTGAAAGTGTGTAGCTTTGATTGTGGCGTGTTTTCATGTTGAAATTCCTGTGTAACATTTCGTTGGCTTAACTGATGTGGGATCCCTAGCAGAACTCCAGTGTGACAGGTTGGATGAGGTTTTAAGAGCCAGAAAGGGCAGCTGTGCCATGCAGAGGTTTCAGAAGCAGAAGTGTGCTCAGATTTTGCATGCACATTAAAATGAGTGGGTTAGCAGGCGTTGTGCTGTAACATTTGGAATTATGAAAATAATTATCAGCTTTTGAGAGGACGTAGAAGAAATGTATTTTACACGTAAAGCCTTTTATTTCTCTTACCTCACTCATTTGTAGAGGTGATTACTGCAATATAAGCCATTATATTAGGTGCCTTGTTGTACACTGTCAGGATATTTCTTTTGAAATAATAAATGTTTCAGGATGGTATGTTGAATCAACATCCCCTTTTCACGAAAGTAATTGCACTTCTCTGCGTTTTAAATATGCAGCTGGTATACCAGCTTTAGAGTGTACATATGGCAATTGTTTTTATTACAGTGGCTCAGCATGTTTATACTCTCAAAGCAGTATTTCTTCCTATTTCATGTCATCATTCTGATCTGGGTTTACCTCCTTTAAGAGAGGTGGTCCAGTCCTTCCCATTTATAGTAGATACCTTCTCTGGATGGATGGCTACAGTGTGTCCCACTATAAAGCCAAGAGAGAAAGGCATCCCAATCCTTAGCAGGGCTAAGCATTTCTCAAGAATGCTTTGCAAAGCCAGGCCCTAATCGCATTTTCTCTGTGTGTCTTGAATCAGTAAAAAGACTTTCCCCTAAAACTGTGACATGTAGCCCTGAATATACAAAGTTATGATTGAAATGTCAGGGGACAGATTTCTATTTTATGGTGTGGAGGGGGGAAGGGAACTGCAAGGCAAAATTCTTCTGCATTGTCCTTATCCCTCATTGCTTAATATCATCATTACGGAACAGGGGTGCCTTTGACGCTACACTTCATTGTGAATAAAATAAACAAAAGGTGAGTCCTAAGAAGCACTTGAGAAAACTGGTCACAGTGAAAACACTGAAGAGACCGTCTTGATCGAAGAGTTAGTGCTTCATCCATGAGGTGGACTTCATTAGACTGTAAAGCAACATAACCAAGATGTACCCACTTCCACACTGAAAAACTCACGTACACACCAAAGATCGTACAGACCTACCCTAACAAAAAGCAGTTTTGTGTTTCAGTTATGCATTTCCACCAATGGAGAAGTGTCACAATGAGGACTGAGCTTCATCATTCAACCAGTCCCCACTACCTTTATGTAAAATGTTACACTCAGCCAAAAGAAGTATGGTTCTAGTTTGTTCTATCCTCCCAGTTTGTTATAAAACCATACTCAACCTCTACAGACAAACCTCCCTCTGGAATACCTCAGACAAGCAGCTGTGGCAATATCTCCTAATCAGAATTGACGTCTTTGTCATCCGTTTCTCAACCTTTGGGTTTCAGATCTGACTTGGACCACTTTGCAGAGTTTGGATCCATAGCTCAAGCTTCTCATTTACCCATGATCCTCTCCAAAGTCCCAGACTACCCCAGATCTTGTTTGCCGCTGTGTGATTAGATGTAGCTGATCTAGTCGAGTGTTTTTTGGAAACGAGTAATTGCTTCTGTTGACTTAATTTTCTTTTTTTTTAGGTCTTTGATTTTCTTTCAGTTATATGTGTATATATATATATATATATATATATATATATATATATATATAAAATATATATACATTTTGTGTATATATATATATATATATATATATATATATATAAAATAGAATATATACATTTTGTGTATATATATATATATATATTTTTTTTTTTTTTTGTGAATTCTGTATCTGCTTTGTTAATGTAGAGTTGTCTTTTGGTTGGTAGATCTTTTCCTGAGAGTTTCTAGGTGTTTTTTTTCTTTCCTTGTTGTTTTTACAAGCCAACTCATAGTCTTAAATGTCTGACAAAACTTACTGCTTTCCAAAAATGTTCCTCTTGTGGGCATAAAATACCTAACTCAGATGCCCACTCCATGTGTGCACTGTCTTGGGGCTGCACATTTCGTAGTAGTATGTGAAATATGTTCTGATTTCAACCATAGAGCCTTGTTGAGTGCAAGAACAATTCGTTCTTAAAGGTCTCTTGTCTTCCTCTTTTGTATTCTGGAGCTTCCTCCTCCTGTCAAACCAGTGGAGAAACAGGGTGAAAAGAGAGAGAGAGAGAGACAATGATAAGCCAAAGGAGTTAACACCCCCCCCCCAACCTTTCCCAGACTCTGCATCAGCTTTTCCAGCCAAACTTTCTAAGGCATCTGATCTCGGCACTCCTTTGTATCTGAAGACTTTGCATTCTGAGTCACCACCCCTTCACCCTAGATTTTCTCCACAGCCAGTGTCATCCAGGCTACACTGCCCCTTTCTGCAAGAGTCTCCACAGTGAGTTTCAAGATGTCAATCTTTGTTCTTCAGGTCTAACAGGAACCTATCTGAAGCATATGTGGACAGAATTTTTTTCAAGACCCAAATTCATTTGAGAGTACTCCTGTCTTGGTTTCCCATTGGACTCATGAGCATCTGACCAGCCCAAACACCTTTACTCACTCCTATTCCGATCCATCTCTGTGCTTCATAGGTACCAGATCCAAGAATCTCAGGATTGTCTTGGTTGGATTCGAAGGCCTGGCTTTCATCGACTCCTCTGACCCACCCTGCGCTGACTTTGTTGGAGCCGGAAGGGGTCTCAGAACCATAACGTTGGTACTGGAGCTGGGGGTAGGGGTTTGACTCTAAGGTTATTTGGAGCCGTCCCTTCCCTCAGCATTAGCTTAGCTTAAACTCCTGCAACATATGGGAGAGTCATGGGAAGGCTTTGGACTTTTCCAGTCAGGCGGCTCCGGCTCCTTCTGGGGTGGACATAGTCACACCATTAGCTTCTGCCTCTGAGGCAGTGGAGAGAGCTCTCCACATGACTGGAGATGTGACATCCTTCCACCCTTCGGGATCCCCTCCACAACTGTCTACCCTAGGCCCTGAGTCTTATTTATTCTGTCCCATCATGGCAGCTTGTCCATTCTAGCTTAAGACCGTCCTTTTACAGGACTTCCCGCACATTTTTTGGTCATCTTCGGATCGTCCCCACTAAAGTTTCCTGGAAATGTAAAAGGAGGCACATTGATTCCCACAGGAGTCTTTGACAGAAGATGGTGAATTTGATGAAGGGGAGGGTCCCCCAGATCATCCCTTAAGGATGTCTCATTCAGAGAAATTGTCGAACTTCTGAGAGACAAAGGTGTTTGGTCTTCTGAAGCCCCTTCCCAGGAGAAGTTAGTGTGTCCAGAGGCTTTCAGAACTGGCTCAGCCACATCCTGTATGGTACTCCTGATAGATGAAATGGTGGACTTAATTTCCCATCAGGCTTGGAAGGATCTGGATGTGACAGAGCCCATACATAAGAAACCATACAAGTACTTAGTTGCACCTAAGGACCAGGTCCATTGGAGCAGGGGGTCCCCCAGTTAATACCATGGTAATTACTACAGCCACCATAAAGAACTTGCTGAAGAACATCCTTCTGTGCCCCCCCCCCCAATAAAGTCTAGGGCACTGGACAGATTTGAGAAGCAAATTTTTGCATCAGCAACCTTTGCTCTGTGGTTGCCGGCACATTTCACAAGATTTCAGAGGGATCTAATGAAAGATCTTACCAAATCCCTCTTGCGTCCTTATCAGCAGAGGATAAAAAGACTGTTTGCGACTGGCCACCCTTCAGTCCCTGTCAAATGCATCTGATTTCACATGCTACAGAAGGCATGTTGAGAGTGGCGGGTTCAGGCGTTAACATTAAAAGGCACACCTGGATGTGACTTTGTTGAGCCGTACAAGATGTATTTTATTAATGCTCCCTTTGATGGATCTACCTTGTTTGGACCTAAAGTGAAGTAAATGCTCTCCAGGAATGAACAGGATGGGAAAACCCTGTCTGCCTTAGGGATACCTTTTTCTACTCCTCAGAGGAACTTCCCATGAAACCAGAAAGAGTCTAGCAAGATGTGGTTTCAGAAATTACAAGGGTTCTCTCGGGACTTCTGTGGAGACAAATCTCTCCGCAGCAGAGGGGGAAACTCTATTGGTAAACAAGGCCTCTTTACTGATAAGCTTTTCCAGTACTCCTGAATCTTTGCCCAACTGGTACACTCTTGAGGGGGCACCTATCTTTACACTCAGAAGCTTACATATCCATTACAAAAGATGTCTGGATGCAGGGAATAATTACTACAGGTTATTGCATTCTCTTTTCCCTTCCCCCACCCATTCACCCATGAAATATTCCTGATGTACCACTCCATCAGAGGAAGGAAGCAGCATCAGAGATAGAAAAGCTGCAAAGGAAGAGTCATTCAAGAGGTCCCACCAGACCTGTGAGGATTTGGAACTTATTCAAGATTCTTTTTGGTGCTGAAGAAGATGGGACCCTCAGGCCAGTTTTGGACCCAAGCCACTTAAACCAATTTGTCAAACACTCCAAATTCTGAATAATCATGGTTCAGTCCATTCTCTCTTTTTTGAGAAAAGACTATTGGATTTGCTCGATAGTACACATCCTGGAGATCTACCACAAAAATTAAAAGATCCAGGAGATACCTTTGCTTCTGGCTGGGAGCCAGCCATTTTCATTTCAGAGCCCTGCCCTTTAATCTCACCACAGTTCCCGGGTATTCACTAAATACATGGCAGTAGTTGCAGTTCACCTGAGAATGCTAGGATTCCACGTTTCCATATCTGGATGACTGACTTTTCACGGCTCCAATCAGGCAATTATTGATAGGTGGCAGGGACTACCTGCTCCATTTATATCTTCACCTGGGCATTACAGTCAACTTCAAGTCTCGCCTCTTTCCCTCCAAACACTAGAGTTCATAGGAGCTCATCTGGACACAGTTTCTCAAGTAGCTTGGCTTTTTCAATCCAGATTGTCCAAATTACAGCTTCAGGTGAAAAGTCTCCTTTTTCAGTCACCACCAGCCAGACTGATCATTCAACTTCTTGGGTTAGTGGCATCCTTCATAACCCTTCTTCCTTTGAGATACTGCATGAGAGTACTACAGTAGACTGTCGCAGTCCAGTGATCTATGAATCGACATACCATGACATCATCTATTCAAATCACAAAGATGATCTGACAACATGTATCCTGGTTGATCAACGCAACAAATGTTTCACAGGGCTACCCTTTTGTTCTACCATTGCCCAAGGCCACAGTGACAACAGATGGTTCCCAGTTGGGGCATTACCTGGGACAGACAGTTTAAGTCACATTTTCCCCCCTTGGAGGCCAACATTCACATCAGTGCCCTGGAGATGCAGACAGTCCTAGCACTGCAGGCATTTCAAGACATCCTACCTTGGATGACGATGGCTCTACAGAAGGACATCATGTCAGTGGTTTGACACCTCAGCAATCTGGGAGGAACCTGCTCATACCCCTTGTGTCAGGAGGCAGAGAGAGTGTGTGACAGTGGGCAGTCTATTCCAGACACTTTCTTTTAGCAATGCACATTCCAAGGAAGTTCAGTGTTTTAGTGGACAGACTGAGCAAATCCGTTTGTTATGCCTCATGAATAGTCTCTCAATCCTTCAGTGGCATAACAGATTTTTTGCCAATGGAGCCAGCCATGCTGCAACCTGTTCACCTCTGTGTGCAATTCCAAATGCAACAGGCTTTTTTGCCGTAATCCCTCCAGAGGGGGGAGTCAGCGAGGGCTACTCTGATCCATGATTGTTCCCCCCCCCCCAAGATCTATTTTATGCTTACCCTCCCATACCTCTCCTATCAAAGATTTTACAGAAAAACAAAACTGAAGAGCAAGCTAATCCTCATTGCCCCATTCTGGCCTCAAGTGTGGTTCCCTTTCCTCTGGCCTCATTTGATATACCCTCTTTGGGTTCTAGACCCCCCTCCTGGATCTTCTGCCTCATCCCTCTGGGCTACCTCACCTAGACATACAAGTCCTCAGATTGACTGCATGGTTTCTCCACTCAAAATGATGGCAAGACAGCCCAGGCTTTCTTCCCAGATTTTACACATCCTTACTTTTTCTCAAAGTCTCCCCAAGGAAGATGTACAAGAGCAAATGAATGACCCTGTCTGGGTAATGAGAAATCTAAACTCCTTTTCAGTGCCCTTTCCAGCAGTCTTAGAATTTCTTGCTTTCGTTTATCATAATGGAGCAAGTTACTCTATAGTTCAAGTATTGCTGGCTGCACTCTCCAGTTTTCATGTAGGCAAAGATAATTTGTCAGTGCCTCCCTTATGTTATGCAAAGCCTTCCTTAAAGGTGCATTTTTGCTCAGGCCACCTATCTGTGATCCTTCTCCTCTTTGGAACTTGATACTTCTCCAGGCCTTAACTCCGTTTCCCTTTGAACCAGTAGCAAAGGTTGATGTAACATTTTTGTCATGGAAAGCCATTTTTATTCTTGCCATTACATCTGCTAAAAGAGTTTTGGAGTTTCAGGATTTATCATCCCAGCCACCTTATATCATTTTTCATAAAGACAGAGTTTTTCATTCCGATCCATCCTTCTAAAAGTAGATTTAGAATTCATCCATAACCAGTCCATTAATCTACCATTCTTCTTCCAAATATTCTCCTATAAAGGAGGAGTATATGCTTCACCTATTGGATGAGGTTTTAACTCCACAGAGCAAAAAATTTTAGGAAACTGGACCAGTTTCTTTTTCAAAAGCTAAGTTGGGACAAACTATGTCTAAAATTGTTAGCTCGATGGCTCACTGAATGTATTTCTTATGTCTATAATAACCACAAGGGTTTGTCTTTACCAAGACCACTAATGAGCTCATTCCACAAGGTCAGACTCAACTTCTGCTGTCTTATTTAGAAGTTATATAGATGACATTTGTGCTGCTGCTACTTGGTCCAGTGCTCATACTTTCATAGCTCATTACAAGTTGGATATACTTTCTAGGAACAGGACAGTTTTTGGTTCTGCTGTACTCTGGAATATCCTTTACAAGGCCAGACTGGGTTGGTACTAGCTGGGGACTCTGTCTCAAAGGTTGAGGAATTGACAAAAAAGACAACATTAGATACAAAAGTTATGTACTGAGCATAACGCTGCATCTGTGTTGTCTGTTTTCATGCTTCCTCAACATATCCTCTCTCCTTCCCCTTTCCACTGGAAGATTATGTTCGTATGATGTCCTTCCGTATCACTGTTGCAGTATCCAAAACAGATGTGATCTCCTGCCCAGGGCTGCCTGATGCTCAGCCAGTGTACAAAAGTCTAATGAAGTTATATGCACAGTACGTCACATTTATGCTTCTCATACAGAACGTAGGGCATAAAAAGGCTGTATGGGCGCAACTACCCAGAATGTCTGTGCTGATGGTTTGAATGCCATTATTGCTGTACTGAATATTTAGCCACCAGATAAGTGTCCCGTTGTATTTTAAGCTTTTCTTGGCCTTGTATTTTATGTTACCTAGAGTTCATGTCATCCAAGAAGGGAAAATGTCAGTGTGGGAGGCAGATTTACCATAAGGATCGTCACTTTTTTTTTGGCGGGGGGGGGTGCTTCCATGACCATACCACTTGTAGTATCTTTAAGGCATTTGTGCCTAAGACACTTGGAAGCTGTTTGTCTTTCCTAGCAGTTTACCTTGAAAGCCAGTGGGTTAAACAGTTAGCCCAGGATACCATGGCAGAATTCTCTAACCCCGAGATACTCCCACTAGGTAAGAAGATGAAGTCTCGGCCAGATTATTTAGCTGTCCAGCCTCCACTGGGTGTCCCTGTAGATCAAAGTGTATGTCAGATTCCTTTGCCACGACTCCATCGGAGACCAGCATGGATCCATCTAAGGCTTTATAGGCATCTGCTCGATGTCGAGGCAGAACCGCAGTTGATTATCTTGGAGGGTCCTAGAGGGATTCTGCAGATATTGTCAGGGAGGAAGCTCTGGATTCTCTTATCGAATCTTGCTAAGGGTCAGAACCTCCGGTATTTGTTAGGGCTGATGTCCCTTCCAAGAAAAGACAAAAACTGAAGCATGTTTCTGTCTGTCCTAAGGATCCTGAAAGTGAATGGCAAGAGTTTAGTCTGGACTTGTTTTCTGTCTTGATGGCCCTAAAGCCTCCTCAGGGGGTTTTGGTACCCACTTCCCCTTGGACCTCTGCCCCTTCTAAATGGTATAGGGAACCAGATTCCTCAGATGAGGATTCAATGTCTAATGAGAGGGGTCTTTGTCCTATTCTTCAATGATGCCTTTGTGTTTGGCTTATGGGTCTGATGAAGACAAGTCTGTTAGCCTTGACTCTCCTTTTTTGGACTTCCTTTGGGGACACAGTTGCTAGGATGATGGAATACTTTGTGGGATTCTTCTCAAGTGTGTGATATTCAGAGACGATAGTGTGTTGCTTTGGGTGGATATTCCTAAACCACCGTCAATTCCTCCTGTGTTGGCTG
This sequence comes from Protopterus annectens, assembly GCF_019279795.1. NCBI lineage: Eukaryota > Metazoa > Chordata > Ceratodontiformes > Protopteridae > Protopterus > Protopterus annectens. The sequence continues at coordinate 1,937,008,664 of NC_056743.1, read as the reverse complement.
CCTTGTTACTTTCATTGCTGCTTCCAAATCTCCTGATTCTCAGCCTCCTGCTCCTAAGAAACCTGATAGGTTCTATAAGGTTCCTGAGAATTGTCAATTTTTAATTAAATGTCCTCCTCCTGATCCTGCTGTGGTGTCAGTCTCTTCTGACAAACTTAAGCTTTTGCCCTGTTACAAAATTCTGTATTCTGATAGGGATAGTAGGGCAATGGATAGGATTGGTAAGAAAGTTTACACGGCTGCTTCTTTGACCTGTAGGGCTGTGAGTTACTAGCACCACATGACCAGGTATGGCTCTGTCCTTGATTGCTTAGGCTTGTTATGTTTTTTCTGACCTCCCTGATTCTGAAGGCAAATCCTCTGCCTCATCAGTTATGGGTTCTGCTACTAAATGTTGCTTGCCACTGTATTAAGTGTAGCTATGATGCTGTTGGCACCTCTTCTACAGCTGCAGGTTTTGGGTTTCTCATGAGGTGCTATTTTTGCCTTCGTCTCCAGTCTCTACCCGAGGACATTAAGGCAAAGTTGTTGAATGCTCCTTTGGATGATAAACATATTTTTGGAACTGCTTCTACTGACATGTTTAAGTCTCTTCAAAAGAAAGGCAAAGCCTTGTAGGACCTTAAACATATTTTGTCTGTCCTGCCCCTAAGTTCCAGAGGAATTATCTTCTAGATCTGCTTTTGTTCTCAGGCAACCTTGCCAGGCCTACAAGGGCAGGAAGGGTGGTAGACGGGCCCCTCTTCTAATGCTTCTCAGATTTCTGTAGCCCAGAAAGCCTCCTTTATCTGATGAGACTGATTCTTTGACCATTTGCCCCCTCCCCCCTTCTAGACCAGGTTCCTTTGTCCCTTTGGCTTCCAAATTGGCATCTCATCAGTTCAGACTCGTGGGTTCCTTCTGTCATCTGTCATGGTTACTTCATGATATGGAAGTCTCCCTCCTTTTTTAGGGATTTCTCAACCTCCTATAGTGCAACTTCCTAATTTCTTGGCGGTTCTAGGGTCCCTGGTGAACCAAGGAGCCATGCAACTTCTCCCCCCTTCCCAAGTGGTAAAGGGTTTTTATTCCAGGATGTTTCTGGTTCAAAAGGAGGGCACTTGGAGACCTATTTTAGATTTCTCCCGACTCAGCACCTTTCTCAAAGTCCCTTCTTGGGTGCTTACTTTTCAAACCCTCTTTCCTCTTTTATTACCCTAGGCTTTTCCACTGTCCTTGCATCTAAGAGATGCTTGTCTTCATATCCCTATTGACCCTCTTTTGGGAAGTTTTTACATTTGTGTGTCTTTCTTTCATTTTAGTTCTCTGCTTTATCCCTTGGCCTCTCTACTGCCCCAAGTGTATTTACAAAGTGCCTAGCTCCTGTGGTTGCCTTCTGCAGCCTCCAAGGCATTCAGATTTTTCCTTATGTAGACAACCTTTTTCTTCATTTGCCTTCTCCCAGTCGCCTGTTACAGGATATGAAGGTCACCATCTCTTTTCTTCAAGGTCTGGAGTTCACTATCAACTTCCAAAAGTCCATCCTGATTCCCTGTCAGGATTGTGTGTATCTAGGTTGCAGGATTCAGACAGTGCAGTTGTTGGCTGGATTTCAGTGTACCTGTCCTTCCCTGTCTAAAGAAGGGATTTGAGTAGTAGATTCAACAGTTTGCTCTCAATCCAGACCGGCCCTTTCAGCCTTCAGTCCCTTCTCAGGAACAGTTACCGATGCTTCAAACATTGGGTGAGGAGCTACTTTTGGTCACCTGAAAGTTCAGGTTCTCTAGCCCACCCCCATCAGAAGTCAGACCATAACCTCAAAGAGATTAGAACTCTAACTCTGGCCCTTCAGGCTTTTCAGCCCATGTTATCTCCAGGCCCTTTGAAGGTGTACACAGCACTACAGTGATGTAGCATGTAAACAAGCTGGGAGGCACAAAATAGTACCTCCTGTGCAGAATGGTTCTACAGGCTTGGGAGGTGGCTGTCCATTATTAGTTAGCTCTTCAGGCAGTATACATTCCTTTAGAGACTTTCTGAGCTGGTCCAAAACACAAGCTCACAAATGGATGCTTCACAGAGACTTGTTTCTGGACATTGTGCATCAGTGAGGTATTCCTCAGGTAAATCATTTTACCTCCCCTCTGAACAGGCAGGCCTGGCTTGGAAGACTGATGGCCTTTCTTTTCCTTGGAATCGGATGTTTCTTTATGCTTTCCCTCCGCTTCCTCTACTTCCAAGAGTTCTGCAGAAGATTCAGCTGGACACCCCAAAAATCTTGCTAGTGACTTCCTTTTGACCAGGACAGCACTGGTTCCCCCTCTTAATGCATCTGCCCAGGGGCAGTCACCACAAATTTCCTCGTTTAGATGTACTCACACAGGACAAGGGGTCTCTCATCAATCCTCATTTGTCCACTCTTCAACTGACACTGTAGGTGACTTGGTTTTGATCCCTTTTATAGGTTCATAGCTTAGTACTAGGCTAACTGCCCTTGTGGGGCATTTTAAGTCTAGCCAATTAACCAATGTGAAAACCAAACTCTGCACCTTTTTTCTATAAGGCCAATATCTTAACCATTTTGCCATCCTCGCTCTAAAAATGATGTGCGTCAACAATTACTGTACCTGATGTGGGAAGAGAACCCACAGCCATCTGCACCAAAAGCAAGTATGTTACCTCTTGCACTACTGACCCTCTTTTCTGAGGACGTGCTCAGGGTTTTACAGGAGGTAAGGAAACCCTCAACCAGAAAATCTTAACATACAAATGGAAGAGTTCATCTCTCTAGTGCCATGCTCCGTAACCAGGACCCTTTTTCAGTCGGGGCTGTCTGGTCCTCTTATTTGTGTGAATTGCTCCATTCTGGCCTGGCCTATTCTGTGAAAGCTATTCCTCCTTGGAATTTTAGTTTTGTGTTGAAAAAATTGACTCAGACTCCTTTGAGCCTCTATATTCTGCTTGCTTTCCAACATTGTACCTGGACAACTATTGCTCTTACTTCTGCTAGGAGGGTTTCTGAGCTCAAGGCCGTTATGGCCATTCCTCCTTTTTGTTTTTTTTTCACTAGGACAAGGTGCCCCTTCGTCCTAATCCTTCTTTTGTGCCCAAGGTAGTAAACAATTTTAGTAAACCAGGACCCTTTTTCAGTCCGGGCTGTCTGGTCCTCTTATTTGTGTGAATTGCTCCATTCTGGCCTGGCCTATTCTGTGAAAGCTATTCCTCCTTGGAATTTTAGTTTTGTGTTGAAAAAATTGACTCAGACTCCTTTGAGCCTCTATATTCTGCTTGATTTGCAACATTGTACCTGGACAACTATTGCTCTTACTTCTGCTAGGAGGGTTTCTGAGCTCAAGGCCATTATGGCCATTCCTCCTTTTTGTTTTTTTTTCACAAGGACAAGGTGCCCCTTCGTCCTAATCCTTCTTTTGTGCCCAAGGTAGTAAACAATTTCTCTTTGAATCAGTATAACTCCCTTCCTTTTTCCCTTCTCCTCAGTCTGGTAGTGAGAGGGTTCTACATACCTCCAATTTGCACAAAGTGCATCTTGAGTACTGTTTGGATAAAACTAAGGCCATTTGTAAGTCTGATCAGCTTTTTTGCTTACTTTCATCCCAGAACATTGAGTTTGGCCGTATCTAAGCAAACCATCCCCTCCTGGATGTCTAAGGCCATTTCCTTTGTTTTTTCTTTTCATGGCAAATTTCTGTCTGTTTCTGTTAAAGCTCATTCCACTAGGGCTGTTGCCATTGTCAAGGGGTTGGAACCAATTCCATCCTGGAAGCAGCTACTTGGTCTTCAATGCATATCTTTACTAAGCATCATAAGTTTGATATGGTTTCTAGGGGCAGAGCAGGTTTTGCTGAAACCATTTTATGTGGGTTTGTTGAGGGCTGTACTCAGCCTTCCACCTCCATTCTGTTTCTTGAGTTTTTTTTGTTTTGTTTTTTTAACTCTCCCTTCGGTTTTGGATACTGCACCAGTGATATAAAAGTACATAGTACAGTTGTGTAATGTTTTACCTTAACAGTAGATGCCCTTCTCTTCACTGTTGCAGCATTCATTCCTCCTTCCAATTCCCTCTTATTTGTTCTTTTTTTTTTAATTTAGATTCCCTTCTTGCTGAGCGTTTCCCCTGTTTCTTCTGCATTTTTCCTTGGTGTACATGGATTCATTTGTTCAATGGAGACTGTTCTCTTCTGGAGCCATTCAGATGTTTGTGTTTCACTGTTGCAGTCATTACACTTGGGTTTATCTGCCTGCAGGTAGCCCTCAGTCGGCCCGAATGCCAGAGACTTAGTAATTCTGTGTCGGATATTGTTGCTGCAGGACCAATGTCAGGTCGTTAGGGGTATAGAAACAGGCAGCCGATACCATTACATCAGTCTTTCTTGCTGAAGAGCCAGAAGCAGTTTGCAAGTGCCGATTAGCCGCTACCTGAATTTTCATTTACGAATTTAATAATCCTGAAGTCTTCTAAAGCTAAGTACCCCATTGGGGATCCTTTTTTCTTGCTCTGATGTCAGAAAAAGTTAACAATTGTCTTGCCTGTGGAAAGCAAATACCTCAGAGATTTTCATTCTTACTGCATCACCTGTTTAGGCCCAGACCACAATGTCCCTTGCTGTCGGTTTTGTGCCTTATTTAATGCCCAAACCATTCATCATCGGGCTCTCTTTGTTGCTAAATTCTTTCGCTCTCGATCTCCATATTCTGAAATGGCTTTGGTAAGCCATCCAACTACCGATATTCTAAAAAAACATAAAGATAAAGACAGAGACAGACCGCGTAGGTCCAAAACTGCTGACGATGCTTCCGTTAAGCTAGTCGCCAGTACTCAGTGAGATGCTTTCACAGCCCCTGATGCCTACTTCAATGGATTCGCAGGCCTCTACTGAGACCCATTCGGAGTCCGGTATGCTGCGAGACTCATAGACTATGGAACCTGCGGATGTCTCTTCCTTGGATGGGTCCGGAGCCACTGAGCAGGCACAGGCTTCTAAGTCAGTTATTCGCTCAACCGATATTCGACTCAAACCGATGACTTCTTTTTTAACCAAAACTACAGAGTTTCTTAGGCCCAGAGTATGCACTATGCCTAGAAAACCAACGACCAAAGTGCATGCACCTGCACCCATGCCACAAGAACAAATGCTTAGTATGGCTGAAGACCTTATTACGCTGATTAGGGGAAGTCAGCCTTCCCCTGCTAAGAGACGGAGTCCAGTCCCCTTCAGCTTCTACATACCAGGAGTCCGATGACACTGAAATTTCTGATTAAGAAGACATGCTGTTATTTGCTTATGAGGATTCAGATGCAGAGGAATCCATTCCCTCTACCTCCTCTCCAGAGGATTTTTCTTTTGGTAAAACCTTGCATACCTTACGAGAGCATTACCACTGGGAATGCCAAGACTATCCTCAGTCCAAAAAGAGATTTAGAGAATTTCTAGAGCTGCCTTAACACAGGCCCTTAGCAATACCCCATGTCCTGGATGTTGTGGATGATATTTTTATGGAATTCAGTCTTACTCCTGACACTTTACCTCCTGCCCCTAGGAAAACAGACAGGTACTACAGAGACACACTCAAATTTGTAATCAAGAATCCTACTGCTGACCCAGAGATAATTTCCCAGGAGCCTAAAGGTATCAAGGGTTCTACAGCCAAGAATCCCACCCCTTCAGACAGGGATTCTAGAGCTTTGGACAGATTGGGTAAGAAGGTATATATCTCTGCAACTCTTGCTATTAGGGCATTGAATTGTCAGTTTCACATGCTGAAGTACCAGCAACATATTATGGAACTTATTAAACAAAAAGTGGCAACCTTTTCAGTCTGTGCAGAAAATAAAGAATTGTATGTACTCTGCAAGCCAAGTCGGCAAGCATACTTTACAGTGTGGCTTTGACACCCAAAAACATCTTGCCGGGCAGCTGTCACTGGCTCTGTACTGAGAAGACATGCTTGGCTGAAGGAGCAGACCTTGCCAGACCATGTTAAATCAATGTTACTAGATGCTCCTTTGAATAAGGACTGTTTGTTTGGCACCAAAGCAGAAGAGGTTCTTAAAAAGATGGAAGAAAAAGCTAAGTCTATGCAGACTGAATTATTACAAGTGCAACCCCTTAGATTCAGTAGGCATTGCCCTTCCAAACACTGGTCCTTTCCAGCCCCCTCCAGGCCTTCTCAAACCAGATGCAAGGGAAACAGACCACCCAGACTTCAGTCTCAGGGTATGCAGAGATCTAAGCAATGGAGTGCCCCCACTCCTAAAGCAGGGAGTGGTAAGCCACCACCTTACGGAAAAAGCTCACAATGACAATTTTACTCCACTCCCCAACCCTGCCCAGTTGCTTGTGCCCTTCATGCAAAAAACTGGATGTCCATCACTCAGGACCAGTGGGTCCTCAACATTATATCCCAGGGGTACATTTTTTATTTCCATTCACTGCCAATCCCAAGCAGGTTTTCAGACCTTCCTCCAAACCAGTGGGCAGAGGCTCAAAACCAAGTACTTTCCCTCCTCAATATTAGCGCTATTCAGCTGGTTCCAGTAGAACAGAGGGGTCAAGGATTCTACTCCAGACTGTTCCTGGTACCCAGGAAAGGGGGCTCTTGGCACACAGTCCTGGATCTTTCCATTCTCAACACATTCCTGGTGGGACCAAAATTCAAAATGCTTACCCTGCAAACAGCTTCTTTCTATGCTAGCCAAGGATGCCTAGTTAGTCACCCTACACTTAAAAGAAGCCTATCAGCATGATCCCATAAGGGAATCATGCAGGAAATATCTATGTTTCAGGGCAGGGTCTATACATTATCAGTTCTCTGCACTTCCCTTTGGTTCATCTACTATGCTCACAGTATTCACAAAATGCCTGGCTCTAGCCATTACATACTGCAGGCAGAGAAATGTCCAAATTTACCTGTACTTGGATGACTGCCTGATTCAGGCAGACAGGAATTGCTGCTGCAGCACCTGACTTTTGTGAAAATCCTTCTCACTTACTTGGGGTACACCATCAACAAAAATAAATCAAAACTGGCACCCAGTCAAAAGATTGTATTCCTGGGAGCAAGCTTTTACATAACTTCCCAGATGGCATTCCTTACCTCTGAAAAATAAGTCTGACAGACTACTTCAAATAAATGGCTACCAGAACCCAGCTATATCTGCAAGAAAAATACTGCAAGCCCTAGGGTTCATGACCTCATGTATACTGCTGATTCCATATGCAAGACTGCATATGAGGAAACTCCAATGGTACTTAAACAGTCTTTGGTGCCAACATTCTCAGGACCTGGAAACAGTCATTCCCATCATTCCCTGTCTAAGGACGGAGTTCCTCTGGTGGGCAGAAGCATGCAACCACAACAAGGGACTGCCATTTACTCAATCCCAAGCCACCCAAACTCGAACCGCAGACACATCAGACTATGCCTGGGGGGCACACATGGACGGAATATGTATTCAAGGCCACTGGAGCCCAAGTCAAATTCATCTGCACATCAACCAAAAAGAGATGCTAGCTGTACAGAATGCCCTGACAGCTTTCAGATCCCTAATCTTTCCAGGACAACTGCTAATAAAAACAGACAACACAGTTATGTGGTACATCAACAAGCAAGGGGAACCCATTCCTACCCAATCTGCAGGCTGGCCATGGCCCTGTGGAACATGGTCTTGGACATTCAACTCCTTCTCCTAGCTCAGTTCTTGCCAGGCAAACAAAACTTACTGGCAGATGACTTGAGCAGAAATCTCCTAGACCCACATGAGTGGCAATTGGAGCACAGCACCTTCAACCTTCTGATCCAGAAATGGGGGACCCGAAAGGTGGAGCTCTTTGCCTCCCCATACAACCACCAGCTCAGCAAATTCTGCACTAGGAATCATCACAGCAGGGCCTGGAAAGTGGATGTCTTATCTTTTCAGTGGGTAAATCTCTCAATCTATGCCTTTCCCCCTCTGCCCCTCCTTTCAAGACTATTACTCAAGATAAAACAGGACAGACCAGGGACAATTCTGATTGCCCTGGACTGGCCACACCAGCACTGGTACCCACTCCTGTGCAGCCTGAAATTGGTGCCACCCTGGCACCCACACCAGAATCCAATCCTCCTCTCTCAGCAGGAGGGACAGATTCTGCATCCACAACTGCAAACCCTAAATCTTGCAGCCTGGCTTATTCCTTGAATTTCCCCCCAGCGACCTTGAGCAAACAGGTGCTGGACATCATTCTTGAAGCCAGAAGACCCAATACAAGAAAATCCTATGCTGATAAGGGAAAAGGTTTTGCTCATGGATTCAATCTAAAGGAGAGGACACAACACTGCCCTCTCTGCCTCTTATCCTGGATTACTTAGCAGATCTACTCCACAAAGGCCTGTCCTTCTCCATTAAGATACTTGCCTCAGCCATTTCTGCTTATTACAAAACAGCCACCTCTCTTCTCTTACCCTCTTATCAAACAATTCCTGAGAGGGGCAAACAACTTAAGGCCACCAAGGAGAGCACCCACCCCTGCTTGGGACCTTAACTTTGTACTGGAAAAACTCATGCTTCCCCCCTTTGAACCAGCTGCATCAGCAGAGTTAAAATTCCTTTCTTGGAAAACAGCCTTGCTTCTAGCCATCACTTCAGCTAGAAGAGTGTCTGAGCTACAAGCACTGATGGCTGTGGAACCCTTCATTATTGTCCATGCTGACAGGGCTTCCCTCAGGACTAACCCTTCCTTCATGCCTAAAGTGGTGTCCATTGTGGCTCTCAATCAATCCATCCATTTGCCAACCTTCTTACCTAATCCTCAAAATAAAGGGGAAAGGATCCTGCACTCCTTGGACGTGCACAGACAGTTCAGATTCTACCTTGATAGGACTAAGCCCTTCATAAAATCTGACCAGCTACTAGTCAGCTTTGCAACAGGGGCAGAGGGCAAGACCATTTCTAAACAAACTATTTCCAAATGGATAGCACACTGCATCAATTTCTGCTACAAGCACCATGGAAAACCCAACCCCTCAGGGGGTCAGAACACATTCCACTAGAGCAACATCTACCTCTACAGCATTTCTCAGGGGGGTCCCTACCAGGGACATCCTGAAGGCTGCTACCTGGAGTTCTGTACACACCTTCACCAAACATTACCACCTGTCTATCTTTTCCAAATCCAGGGCAGGAATTGCTACAGCAGTCTTGCAAGACAAACTAGCCAGTTCGAACTCTTCTTGACTGCCTCCACCCTTCTTCAGCTTTGGGAAAGTGTGATGACTGCAACAGTGAAATATGAAGAACATAGTACAGTTGTGTACACTTACCATAAATGTTGATGTTTGAGTGTATTCACTGTTGCCGTCCTGGTTTCCCTCTCTCCAGCCCCCTGCTTTTCCCTCTCTCTCCTATGTATGGCTATAACAGAAACCAAGCGTTCAGTCACGAAAAAACAGGCAGCGGTCACAGAACGCTAGTGAACGCTAAACTACTCACAACCACAAAAGTCCAAATCTGGGTGAAAAAAGTTGTTCGAACTCCACACAAGTGTTTTGAAAAAATCTTTATGCAATAAAATGTAAAAAGTTGAGCGCTTTCACCCACATATCGTGGGCTTCATCAGAACAACCTGAACAGCTGATCACTTCCATTTAAATATGCATCTTTGGCGCCAAAGATAATTACTTACACATACTTAAAGCTATATCATACAAAATGCTCTTCAATACAATTTATCATACAAAATAATAATAAAAATATATGTTCAATCCTGTTCCTTATGTAAAATTCATCAACTTAATGAATCATCTTGACATTTCCAACATTGGTTTAATAGAAATGTGTTCATTTAACCCTGGTGGGATCTTTCGTTTTTATACTGTACAAATATGAGTATATTATTTTCCTAAAATTTCTCTCAGTCTTCCCTATGTAAAATGAAGGGCATGTCATACATTTCGCCATGTAAACTATCATTTTAGTGTTGCAGTTGCCTTGTTTAAATTTAATTTTGGTTTTGTTAATGTTCTGCAATATGGTTTCAGAGAATATACTCACATTTGTACAGTATAAAAACGAAAGATCCCAAAAATGCTTTATACAAACATATTTGTAGCCAAGGAGATGACCATTTTTTTAGATTTGCTATCTTAGAAAATGTGTTGAATAACCCTAGGGGTGGGAATACCAAGAACATACTTGGGTATAGGGAGATGTGTTGGCAACTATTAACTGAAGCTATGATACCACCAGGGTTAAATGAACACATTTCTATTAAACCAATGTTGGAAATGTCAAAATGATTTATTGACCATATTACATTACATCAATTTTAAAAATAAATTTTTTTCTTATTAATTGGATATAAATCTCAGTATTTTTAATCTTCATTCATTAAGTTGATGAATTTTACATAAGGAACAGGATTGAACATATATTTTTATTTTTATTATTATTTTGTATGATAAATTGTATTGAAGAGCATTTTGTATGATATAGCTTTAAGTATGTGTAAGTAATTATCTTTGGCGCCAAAGATGCATATTTAAATGGAAGTGATCAGCTGTTCAGGTTGTTCTGATGAAGCCCACGATATGTGGGTGAAAGCGCTCAACTTTTTACATTTTATTGCATAAAGATTTTTTCAAAACACTTGAGTGGAGTTTGAACAACTTTTTTCACCCAGATTTGGACTTTTGTGGTTGTGAGTAGTTTAGCGTTCACTAGCGTTCTGTGACCGCTGCCTATCTATGGCTATTACTAGCCCCTTCTGGGGTATTGGTATTTACTTTTTACTGGTGGTGGTTTCCCCACCATAACCTAGCTCCCTATTTGGGGTCCTGACATTTGGGGCAGGAAAAACAGATGTAATGGTGTCTGCTGCCTGTTTTTATACCCCTGATGACCTGACGTCAGTCCTGGAGCGACAGCATCCGATGCATAAATACTAAGTCTCTGGTATTCTGGCCGACTGAGGGCTACCTGCAGGTAGATAACCCAAGTGTGATGACTGCAACACTTGAACATCTACATTTATGGTAAGTGTATCCAACTGTACATTCTGGGTAGTTGTATCCGTACATCCCTTTTTATACCCTATGTTCTGTACTGGGAGCATAAGTGACGTACATTGCATACAAGGTGTCTAGACTTTTGTATACTGGCAGAGTGTAGGGCTGCCCTAAGCAGGAGATCTCTTCTATTTTTGATACTGCAACAGTGAAGTGAGGGACATCTACTGTTATGGTAAGGTTTCTGTACTGTCTCCCGATATGACCTGCAGGTATTCCCTTTTTGATCTTTCCCTGTCTTAGCTCAATACCTTTCCTTTCATGGTTTCTAGACATTTAAAGAGTTTTCTTTCCTATCTATTGATATCAAGGGGGTAAAGTCAATCTGAGATAATCTGGGTCTTGGGGAGAGGATTATGGATAAGAGGAGGAGCTTGAGCTATGGATCCAAAGTCTGAGAAGGGGCTGAAATCGGTTCCGAAACCTAAAGTTTGAGGAAAGATGAAAACAGACAACACAGATGCATTGTTATGGTGAGTACATAAGGTTTGTTTTTCTAACAAAAATATCTGTTTTTCAATTATTGAAAAAGTAGTTTATAAACCCCTTGCACAAAGGAGGCACTCAACTGATGCATCAAACTTTTGTCATCCTATACCCTGTTACAAAACTATTAGAAAAATGCATATGTAAACAGCTTCAAAACAATCGCCTTCAGAGCAAACTTCTTATCCCTACTCCGCATGGCTTTTTTCCGGGTCTATGATGCATCAAATAGAAATTACAGCGAATGCCTTGTAATCGAACATTAAACAGGGAAAGTTTAATCAGCGAACATGCTTAACATCATAAAATAATTCATCAAATGGCCATAGTTGGTCAACATAGCGAATGTAATTAACCAAGGTGGGGGGCTTCAGCCCACACCCCCCTCAACTCTATATACCAACTCTGAGATTGCACTACAGTGAGGAATAGGGCAGATTTAAAAAATAATTTCCTTGCTTACCTTGTGCATCGTGGTACTTCCTGGTTGTTGGCAAACTATGGGCATTTGATGAAATACTTTTCGATGTTGAGCATGTTCAGTAGTTTAAACCTTCACTGTAACATTTGATTATAAGACGTTCACTGTAATTCTTTTTCTATGAGTGAACATAGACCCCTTTCGTCTTGCCACAGCACAACTGCCTTAATGTCCTTCATGGATACAGTCAATAAAGGTAGGGCAAATTATTATCTTCACAGTTTCTCAATCACTCAAAAGCCTTTGACACTGTAACTCAAATCTCATTCATCAACTATCTACCCTTGGTCTATTCCATCCAACCCTCTAGTGGTTTTCTAGCATTTTGTCTAACAGATAAGTGGTAAAATGGCAGGGTTCTGTCTCACCATATCTACGCAGCACCACTGGTATTCCCAAGGCTCTAGCCTTAGTCCACTCATTAATATTTTTATCCGTAATCTTCATACCTCTTTCTACCATGGCTCTTGCATTCAGTATGCAAATGATTCTGCAATCATCTGCTCCTCTTAACAGTTTGTCCCACCTTCAACTCATAACACAGAAAGATTCTTCTTGCCATTGAGTCTTTGATCTCTAATGCCCGACTTTTACTTAATTCCAAGAAAACCAAGTGTCTTCCGTTTACTCCAAAAGCTTATGCTCTAGAGAAATACAACCTCAAAATCTTGTCACTGAGAATCACTGAAGTTAAAGCAGTCTCCCACCCCAAACTTAGGTATGACTACAGAGCATAATCTAAAGTTTGATGTCCACATACAGAATACTGTCAGAAACTTAGTATACAAACAGCAAAAAGAAAGTTGGAACCACCAGGTTACGTAGCAAACTAATATTTATTTAAAATGAATAAAACAAGTAAAATACTCTCTAAGCGCTTTCGGGTGTTAACCCTTTATCTGATAGTACAGCATTAAAAACAACCTTCCATTTTATACATCACAGAACCAAATCAAATTCAGTATTGACCCTCCTTTTCTTCAGGGCTGGCTTTAAAGGTACAACAGCATTTAATCCTGGAGCTTTATCAGCCCCCAATTTAATTATCCATCTCATTTCCGTATATTCAGTTGGATTGTTTAGATCACCCATTCTAACATTTTTACGTATCACTTGCAGTACCATAAACAAGAATGTGTCCCCCTGATTCTGTTGAATATGACCATACAATGCATTATATGTGTTACATAACCTTACTTCAGACGGATCCTGGCCTTCAGCCTGCAATTGGTCTTCCCCACATAGTATGCTGTACATTGTTGGCATACCACTAAATATATTACATTTTGAGTATTGCAGTCTGCATATGTATTCAGGTAGTAAAATTTCTTAGTTCTTGGATGTACAAATGAATTGTCCTTCCTTGTATATGAACAAGCCTTGCATCGCTGACAGGCGTATGTGTCCTTTTTTACTATTCCAGGTCCCTTAGTAACATTTAACCATGGTTCGTGACAAAGAATATCCTTTACATTTTTATTTCTCTTAAATGTGAACCTTGGATGTCCTTCAAGAATGCAACTGCAGTCCTGACATATGGGTTGTCCTGCCTCAGGCAGCCCCGTGCCTCTTTCCCGACGTCAGAGCAGAGATGGTATAAAAGCATCAGCCGGCGCCATTTTCTTCAGTCTTTCTTGCCGCGCGGTGCCCGAAGCAGAAGCAGTTCGCAAGTGCCGGTCGGCCAGCTCCTGTGTTTTCAGATACCGAAGTCATCAAAAAGCTAAGTACCCCATTGGGGAACCTTTTCTTGCCTCAGCTGATGTCAGACAAAACTGAAAAAGTTAATAATTGTTTGTCTTGTGGTAAACAAATACCTCATAAGGACTTCCATTCTTACTGCCTTCCCTGCCTCGGCCCAGACCACGACGTCTCGGCCTGTGCTTGCTTCAATAAGCGCACACTTAGGCGCCGGGCAGAATTTGCTGAAGACTTTTTTAGGGAAAATTACTCCTATATCATGCCGTCGGAACTTCCGACAGCACACGTTTTCCAAAAACGGAAGGACCGGGACCGACCTTCATGGCCCGCGACTTCCAACACCACGCCTAAGCCTACCGCGAGTGTATCGGTCTCTTCGGAGGCGGTAATTCAACCGCTCCAGGCCGACGACACCGTTTTACCACACACTTCGGTCCCGGAGGCTTCCTCAGTGCCGGTTGTTGTTTTTCCTCCTGAAACCAAAGCCCAAGATTTGCCTGACACCATACCGGTGGACAAAGTTACTCCAGCACGTGAGGCAGCTAGGCCTCCTGTGTCTATGTTCATCAAGGCCTACGCACGTGCTAAGGCTGCCAGCCAGGCTAAGTCTCACCCTCCTAAATCTTTTTCACAGACTCCCAGTTCGGATAAACAGATCATGACTTTAGCTGCAGATCTAATTTCTTTAGTCAGGGGCTCTCAGGCTCATCCAGACAGAGGTTCTCAGCCGCCTTCAGACAAAAGGCCTAGGGTTGAGCAGACAGATACCCTTTCCTCAGATGAAGCCTCTGGTGAGTCAGGCCTTTCAGATTCCCAGGAAGAACCCTTCCCGGCCTACGAGGATTCTGATGCAGATGAATCCATTCCCTTTGCCTCTCCTCCTGAGGATATTTCTTTCGGGGAAATTCTCCACTCCATCAGAGAGCATTTTCAGTGGCAGGGCCAGGATTTCTCCGACTCCAGGAAAAGGCTTCGGACCTTCCTTAAGTTACCCCAGCACAGGCCTTTAGCTATTCCCCCAGTGTTAGATGTATTGGATGATGTGTACTCAGACTCCAGTACTTCTCCTGATTCTCTCCCTCCTGCTCCTGTCAAGCCAGACAGATATTACAGGGTTCCTGAAACTCATAAGCATCTCTCTAAGGCCCACTCTGTTGATCTAGAAACTATTTCTCAGGGGCCCAAAGGAGTGGCCACTTCCATGACCAAGAATCCTTTGCCCGCAGACAGGGAATCTAGGTCCCTGGAGAGGGGTAAGAAAGTTTATACCTCTACCACCCTTGCCATGAGGGCTCTTAACTGTCTTTTTCATATGTTTCAGTATCAGGATTTTCTGATGGATGATTTGCAGAAAAAGCCTCTGCTGAGCCTTTAGATAGAAAGGCTTTGCAGGATTTGGTTCATAATACTCAGCAGGTTAGCAATCATTTTCTTCAGTGTGGTTATGATGCATTGGAAGCTTCATGTAGGGCAGCTATGACAGGGGTCATACATGCATGGTTGAAAGAACAGTCATTGCCAGATCATGTTAAAGTAAAGCTTCTAGATGCACCTCTGGAAAAAGACAAGCTATTTGGTGCTAATGCACAGGGTGTGTTGAAATAAATTGAGTAAAAGGCTAAATCAGTACAAACAGTCAAAGATTTCCTCCAGGTTCAGCTGCCAAGGTTCAGCAGGAATTGGCCTTCGAAGAATTGGTCCTTTCCAGACACTGACAAGTTTCAAAGGGGAAAAAGCAGGCGTACTCGAGGTAGAGGGCAATACCGAGGCTCCTACAGGGGCTGCCAATGGCAACCAACTAATGAGAGAAGTGGCGCAGGGACTCCCACTGCTCCACAGGGACAATCACAATGACTTGATTTTGACACCGCCGACCAAGGCTCAAAGAGAAGCTCCTTTAGGCGGAAAGTTGTCCTTATTTTCAAAAAATTGGCACGTTTTTACAAAGGACGGATGGATTTTGAACATAATAGACAAAGGTTACAGGTTCCACTTCCATACCTTACCAACAAGACAAGGCATGCCAAACCTGCCACACAATCAAAGGGCAGAGGCACTCATACAAGTTTCAAAGCTGCTACAAATCAAAGCAATAGAAAAGGTTCCTCCTCAGGAACAAGGCCAGGGATTCTACTCAAGACTGTTCCTTGTTCCAAGAAAAGAAAAGCAATGGAGACCTATACTGGACTTGTCCGCTCTAAACACTTTTCTCATTGTGCCAAAATTCAAAATGCTGACGTTACAGCAACTCCTTCCCGTGCTGGGCAGGGGGTCTTGGCTGGTTACTCTGGACCTCAAGGAGGCATACCTGCATATCCCAATCAGACACAGTTGCAGAAGATACCTCAGATTTCTTGCAGGGTCAGAGCATTATCAATTCTCAGCATTGCCTTTTGGCTTATCTACTGCACCCAGAGTATTCACGAAATGCCTGGCATCAGTAATTGCACATTGCAGACTTCAGGGGATACAAATATACCCTTATCTGGACAACTGCCTTATACAAGCGGACAGCCAGCAAGCCTTGATAAGAAACTTGGACTATGTCATTCACTTACTACAGGCTTTGGGATACACAGTCTACATTCAAAAATCAAGACTACTGCCATCCCAACAAATAATTTTTCTAGGAGCCAAACAGGACACAAATTCACAAATGGCTTTCCTCACAGAAGAAAAACAAGAATAATTATACTTCAAAAGCCTAGCAGAGCGCACCCAGATGACTGCAAGGAAAATCCTGCAGGCCCTAGGTTTCATGGCATCTTGCATTCTCCTGATTCCACTGGCAAGACTACACATGAGAAAACTACAATGGTACCTAAAAAGCCTATGGTCTCAACACAGCCACAACTTAGAAGCAATTATTCCACTCATTCCATGTCTACAAAAGGAATTTTTGTGGTGGGCACAAGCAAGCCAGCTAAACAAAGGCATACCCTTCAACAAACCTCAAGCAAGCCAAACCATTACAACAGACGCCTCAGATCATGGATGGGGGGCGCACATGGAAGGCAGATGCATTCAAGGGCAATGGGCACCCCGGGAATTGCATCTGCACATCAATCAAAGAGAGATCCTGCAGTGATTCATGCAATCGAGGCCTTCGGAAAATTTCTTCAACAAGGTCATCTGCTAATAAAGACAGACAACACCACTGTTATGTGGTACATAAATAAACAGGGAGGCACCCATTCTTACCCCCTTTGCAGACTAACAATGACTCTTTGGGAAAAGTCCCTGAAACTGAACATACAGTTGCAATCCCAGTTTGTTCCAGGCAAGGACAATATTCTGGCGGACAGTCTAAGCAGAAACATTATGGACCCCCACGAATGGATGTTGCATCCAGACATTTTTTCACAAATAACTCCTGCATGGGGAAGGCCGGACATAGACCTCTTTGCCTCACACCACAATCATCATCTGAAAAAGTTCTGCTCAAGGACACACCATCCTCAAGCCTGGAGAATAGATGCTCTCTCCTTCAGCTGGAATTCTCTAACAATCTATGCATTCCCGCCTCTACCATTAATGACCAAGGTGTTACTGAAGATCAAAGCAGAACAACCGAAAGGCATTTTGATGTCTCCAGACTGGCCAAGACAGCACTGGTACCCATTGCTAAGGAGCATAACTAAGCGTGGCCCCTGCCTCTATGGCCTCTGCTTATAACTCAGCACAATTACAGGACTGTTCATCCAAACCTGCAAACATTGCAACTGACAGCTTGGAGGGTTACATGACTTCTCCCCATATATCTCTCTCCAAAAAAGTTCAAGAGATCCTACTGGAAGCACGCAGGCCTTCCACCAGAAAAACTTATTTAGCCAAATGGAAGAGGTTCAACATCTGGAATGCCAACAAGGGTCAGGATGCATCAGTAATGAACATCCCACAGATTCTAGAATACTTGGCAGAAATGCTTCACAATGGCCTTTCATATTCTTCCATAAAAATACACTCAGCAATTTCAGCAAAATACAACTGTGATCCACCTGTGTTTTCACATCCTTTGCTAAGACAGTTTCTAAGAGGGATAAAGAATATCAAACCTCCAAGAAAACCACCAGTGCCTGCATGGGACCTCAATTTCGTCTTGGAAAAATTAACTCTTCCTCCTTTTGAGCCAGCAGCATCTTCAGAATTGCAATTTCTCTCCTGGAAAACAGTTTTCCTGTTGGCAATTACTTAAGCAAGAAGAGTCTCGGAGATACAGGCCCTCATGGCAGTACCTCCATTTCTCATTTTCCATCAGGACAGAGTCTCTTTAAGAACCAATCCTTCATTCATGCCAAAAGTGATATCCAGGGTTTCTCTAAATCAAGCAATTCACCTGCCTACTTTTTTTCCCAATCCACAAAATAAAGGAGAAAAGCTTCTGCACACTTTGGGCATACACAGACAATTGCGCTATTACCTGGATAGAACAAAGGCCAACAGAAAGTCTGACCAACTATTTGTAGCTTACGCTCCTGGAATACAAGGGAAGGCAATTTCCGAACAAACAATCTCAAAATGGATTGTTCTGCTACTCTTTCCATGGAAAAGGTGTGCCAGCCAATATCAGGCCACACTCCACCAGAGCTACAGCCACCTCCACAGTCTTTTTAAGAGGGGTGGCTACAAAGGACATTCTAGAAGCTGCTACATGGAGCTCCGTGCATACATTTTCCAAGCATTACAACCTGCCTTTATATTCCAGATCCCGAGCAGGCTTTGCTTCTACAGTCCTGCAGGGCATTTTAGCTACACCATCCTTATCTTAGATCCTACCACCCTCAGCTTGGCTATGGTATTCAACCCATATGTCAGGACTGCAGTTGCATTCTTGAAGGACATAGTACAGTTTTATACCTACCATAAATGTAGATGTCCGATAGATATGCAACTGCAGTCAGGTTTTCCCTCCCTCCTACCCCTCTGTAATTATCTTTTTTGGGTCCACTCCCCCTTTTTCAAATTAGCTGGGATAGCATCTATGGTGTATCTGTTTATTACTGTTGTGCATGTCTGGAATTTTATCCATTCTCTAAATTTAGCCTTCCTTGGAGGGCACCTGGCATCTGGGGCAAGAAACACTGAAGATGGCGCCGGCTAATGCTTTTATACCCCAGCCGCTGTGACGTCGGGGAAGAGGTGACATCAGCCGACGCCGGATCCAGACTTTGGAATCCAGCCGACCGAAGGGCTGCCTGAGGCAGGACAACCCATATGTCAGGACTGCAGTTGCATACCTATCGGACATCTACATTTATGGTAGGTACAAAACTGTACTTTGTGCTCCTACTACCTGAGAGATATTTTCATCTGTCAACAAAATATCCAAGTTGTTCCTTATAATCTGACAAATTCCTCCTGTATCACTGCTATGAGTGAGATGCATACGTGTCTCATTCATCTTCCTACTTTGCTTAACTGTCCCCAATTCAGATGCATTATGATAAAAAAACATAGTTTAGCACTGGTAGTCCTCTTTGATCTACTGTGGGTTATCTCCTTATCTAAGACCTTGTTATACCCTCTCTTTTTAAGGCTATACTCTAATGCATTAATCTCAGTCAAACTCCTCTTCAGTACAAAGTCTGGAAATTCTACAGGCGTTCACCCCTTATGATCTTAAAAATATGTCGCGGGTGCATACTATCAAATTCTAAAATGCTGTTCCTCCAACAAGGCTTCCTGTATACACAAGTTTCCAGGTCACTATCTCCCTTCTTGATGGGCACATCTAAATAGTCTATTTGTGTATGTGAAAAATTCATGGAGAAGCTAAAAAAAATCCGTGGTGGATTCTAGGTATGCTACAAACATATCTAATTCTGTCACAGTTCCCTTCCAAAGAAAGAGAACATCATCCACAAACCTACAGTAGTGGACTAGCCTAGTTGCCCACTCTTGATGTGCATTGAATGTCACCGACTCCTCCCAATATGCCAATACCAGATTGGCATAAGAATTAGCACAGTGCGTGCTCATCGCTACACCCTGTTTCTCTTGATAGTATTCCCCTTGACATAACAAAATTGTTCTCTAATATCAATTTCAACAAAGTACATATACGCAAGTTAGTATCAATGTCAAAGCCTGCATTTTCCAGTGTGTGTCTTATAGCTGTTATGCCATATTCATTATTTATGACATTAAATAAATGTTTTACATCTAAAGTGACAAACATATGCATCACTGCATTCAGTTTCCATATGTGCATTCAATGATTGTAAAAAGTCTGCAGTGTCTTTTAAAATCCTGGGATACCTCTGTACTATAGCTCTTAACATGCATTCTAGCCATATTGATATGTTCTCAGCAACCCACCCCCTCCCTGAAATAATGGGTCTAAGGGGTGGGTTCCTCGAATCTTTATGAATTTTGGGTAGTGCTTTAAAAACAGGAATCAATGGATGCTTAATGTATAAAAATTTGTAGAGAGAGTCTTCCAGTAACCCCGTTCTCAGCATATTCTCTAAAGACTTGTGTACCTTCTCGATATGGCCATGAACCATCACTAGTGAAATCAAACAAAAAACATTAACATCACTTAGCAATGATCGCAATTCCTGACAATAATAATCTTTGCTCATCACTACAGTAGCACTGCCTTTGTCAGTGGGTTTTATAACTATATATTTATCATCACATAACTGTTTCATTGCTAATCTTTGTGGTTTAAGATTACAATATTTATAACCGTCTTTGCTTTGTAAATAATTCTCTATTCCCCTCTCACAAGACTTATAAAAGTTAACACAGCAGGATGCATATTCAGAATGAATACACTCGGCTGTCGCAATATTCTGTTCATGTTAGCCATATCACCATACATTGATTTCAATATAACATTGCATGTAAAACACATAAATTCAACAACCAATTGACAATAATCAGTGTTGGTGCTGGGTATAAATGTCAAGCCCTTATTTTTAAAACATCAATCTATTTATTAGAAAGTTCAATATCTGATATATTATATACCATCTCATCAGACCTATCAGTCAATCCGATGTGCTTTTCCGTTTGTGTTGCGATATACTCTTCCTTGGATTCTTTTTCTTTACTGGAGCTGGAAGCACAAAAAAAGTTGAATTGTCCATAAAAGTTTTGGGTTTAGCGCTTAATACCTTAAAAAGAGAGGGTATAACAAGGTCTTAGATAAGGAGATAACCCACAGTAGATCAAAGAGGACTACCAGTGCTAAACTATGTTTTTTTATCATAATGCATCTGAATTGGGGACAGTTAAGCAAAGTAGGAAGATGAATGAGACACGTATGCAGTTAGCAAATTTTGCAATTTTATTATAGCAGGATTCTAGTTGTACAAGATCCTGTTTTCTATGGTTGGTAAGGATAGGTGCAGCATACATGAGTGTAGAAAGTAGGTGAGTTTGGGCGAGTGTGATGCGTAGTTGATCAGATAGGAATTTCTTGTGTCTGTATAGGGTACCCATCTTTTTATGGACTTTTTTGATTGTTAGTGATATGTGGGTGTCAAGTAGTAGTTTATTATCAATAGTTACTCCTACTGGTTTGGTGTTGTCAGTAGGGGAGCTGTTAGTACCATTATTGGATGTGATGGTAAAAGAGGATTGAGCGGTTTTAGTTTTATTAGGAGCAAATATGAGTAACTTAGTTTTGTTTGGATTGAGTATAAGTTGGATCTGGGTGATAAAACTTTCTACTGCGGTAATGGATTCCTGGGTACATTTTTGCAGAGTAGTGAGAGATGACGCTGTGCAGATGAGAGTTGAGTCGTCTGCATATTGTATTAGAGTGGCATGTTGGGAGGACCTGTGGAGGTCGTTGGTGAATATTGTGAAAAGTAGTGGACCCAGTATTGAGCCTTGTGGGACTCCTACAGTGGTTATATTAAAGTATAATCTTGTCCTTATAATATTTTCATTGGAGTTTTCTCCCATGGCCACCTCTAAAAATGGAAATTTTTGTCTCGGCTGGACTATATAGTAGCCCCCCCCCCAATCAGGACAACTGAAGACCTTTCTACCCAGTGGGGTGCACCTGGAGAGGCACATCAGTGTTGCGGCTTTTCTGATGCTCATGGAATGTTTAAGTTTGAAGTCAGTAGGTGTTGTACTACTGGTGACTGGAACATCAAGGGTGACCCACAAGGGGGCCAATGGCAGTTGGTTGTGTGGACAGGTCAGCAGTGATATGGGGAGAAAAGGCTGTAGCTGCCTGCAAAGGAGAACTGAAGGAAAGCTTGCAGTGCATGTTCATTCCCCTGTCAGGTTATGGAGACTTCATCACTAAATTTTGCATTAATTCTTTCATTCTCAGTTTTGCTAATTGCTGAATCAGTGCCAATTGGCCTTAACTATATCCCTCAACTTGCCTGGACCAAGTAGATTTGGCAGCTGATAGAGACTAAAAAGCTGATTTTTATATCTTTCTGACTCCTCATATAAAATTGCTGAAACTTGTTTCCTTTGCTAGAAAGTTATATCCTTCAGGTCTTTGCTAGTACAAGTTTGAAATGCATTTGTTCACAGATGTCAAACTGATGATCCAATTATTTCTGTCCTGAGTAATTTTGGATTACAAGTAGGCAGTTCTGAGCTACTTAAACTTAACGTGTTGTTAATGTGTTTTCACACCTTTAAAAGGGTGATTATTTTACTGTGTGCCTTTCTTTTTAGTTTTGGTGTTACTGGGATGATAAGGCAGATTGTTTCAGATAGCTTCAGTAAGAAAAAGTTGTCACAGACATTGTATTCCTCCTGTGTTCTCCATGTAGATCACTGTTGCAGTGCACTTCATTGCGTATGGGAATCTGTTCACCTAGCCCAACTCCCAGAGCTCTGCTTACATAGAGACTCAGGCCAGTGCATGCCACACCCAGAAACATATTCTTGTATCACAAATAAGAAAATATTGGCTAGTGTCATCTTTAACCAAAATAAAACTGCAATAGCCCCAAGTGGAATAAACTAGGAACCAAAACACCACAAGGGCTCATGCCCAGGATAAAAACGATAAACTGTATCTTGTAAAATAGTCAAAAAACAAACTGGTGCAAATAATTTTATTAAAACCAGTAAAAAGAAACTGCTTTCATCCAGTAAATCAGCCTGTTAGGACCATACCTAATCCACTGCACTACTATAAGTTTTTTTCACTCCTTCCACACAGAGTTCCCCCTGCAAAACCTCCTAACTTTTCTTCCTTCAACTTCAGTCCTACTCTAACAATAAACCCTTAGGCTTTATTGCCCCACCACATATACATATGTACATACTGTTTGCTCATTTATAAATTCTTCTCTCCTCTGTGAAATCTTTTTCACCCTCTTGGAAAATCCAATTGAATACACGGTCAATGTGATTAAAAAAAGTTATTGTCACTGTTATTGTGCTATACTTCTGTATTTCTGGAACTTATGCATTGTAATTTTCTATATGTGCATGTAACATTTGTACAGCACTTTTGTCTGTATTTGGTGCTCTTCTCCTCGGGTCTCCAATAAAAATGGGTTTCTAGCCCAGTTGAACTAACCCAGTTAACAAATGTCAAATAAATAAATAAATCAGGACTTCATCACAGCATGGGGAATAAAACTGTCAAAATTTAAACAGAAAAACAGCCAATCAAAATAATCCAAAACATAATTAATGTCCATAAATAAGATAATTACATAACTGAGCATTTAAAATTTAAAATAGTTGTCAGAGTGAATTATGAGAAAGTACATTATCATTTTTCATATTTTCATCGTTTGTAATGCATAAAAAATATTGCAACAAAAATATGTGAAAACAGGAATGAATTGGAGATAGTTAAAAAAAATAATAATGAATAATAAATTGTAAATAAATATTTTCTGATACAATGTTAGCTATTGAAGTTATTTGTTGAAGAAATTACTGAATAAACACAGTGATTCAAAGCTGAACAGCCTTAATTTTCAAAATACTAGAAATAGAGATTTTATCATTTAAACATGGTTTTTGAGTGGCATTTAAATGTAGCTGCTGTACTAGCTGCCTGCTTTCTGAGTCTCCCAGTCACCACCTCTAGGTGAGATGTAAACCTTATCATTCATCCCAGATTTAAATCTGATCCCTTCTCCAATCAAACAGCTGGTGGTATATTTCTGTAGACATTCTTCATGTTCTCCTTTCTAATATCATAAAGATGTTCATTGGCCCTCTGTTTTAAGGCACCTTTGGTCTTCCCTATATAGGAACTGGAACATGAACCACAGATAGCAGTACATACAGCACTCTTACAGTCACAGCCCCAGCCCAAAAAGAAGAATGCAAAGGTCTGCCTTTGTAGGTAACAGTAGGTATCACCACCCGACATATACCTGCAATAATGACAAGCTCCACATATCCAAGTTCCTGGGGTCCGGGCATTGTTAATAGAAGCTTTCCCAGAATATTCAAAAATATTTTTAAGTTGTAACCCCTCTTATATGTGAAGCAGGGTGTGCTGCCAAGACATTCAAGCAGTTTTGTGTCCATCTTAAAGATGTTCCAGTTATTGTAGATGAGTTGATGTCCTTCAAGAATGCAACTGCAGTCATAACATATGGGTTGTCCTGCCTCAGGCAGCCCTCGGTCGGCCGAATTCCAAAGTCTGGGTCCGGCATCGCCTCCTCTCCAACTTCACAACGGCTGGAGTATAAAGGCATCGGCCGACGCCATCTTCAGTCTTTCTTGCCGCGCGGTGCCCGAAGCAGAAGCAGTTCGCAAGTGCCGGTCGGTCAGCTCCTGTGTTTTCAGTACCGAAGTCATCTAAAAGCTAAGTACCCGTTGGGAACATTTTATCTTGCCTCAGCCGATGTCAGAACAAATTGAGAAAGTTAATAATTGTTTGTCTTGTGGTAAACAAATACCTCATAAGGACTTCCATTCTTACTGCCTTCCTTGCCTGGGCCCAGACCACGACGTCTCGGCCTGTGCTGCCTGTGCTTGCTTTAATAAGCACACTCTCAGGCGCCGGGCAGAATTTGCCGAAGACTTTTTCGGTGAATCTTTCGCGTATATCATGCCATCTGATCAACCGACAACTCAATCTGCCAAAAAATGAAAGGACCGGGACCGACATCCTCGGCCCGCGTCCACCACCGATGCAACTCCTAAACCCTCCGCTAGTGCTTTGGTCCCTTCGTAAGCGGTAATTCAACCGCTCCAGGCCGACGACACAGCGTTAACATGACCTTCGGTCTTGGGGATCTCTCCGGTGCCGGTTGTTGATTTTCCTCCGGAAACCGAAGTTCTGGATCTACCCGACACCATGTCTGTAGACAAGGTTACTCCTGCACGTGGGGCTGCTAGGCCCCCTGTATCCATGTCCATCAAGGCCTTTGCATGTGCTAAGGCCGCCAGCCAGGCCAAGGCCCATCCTAAACCTGCTGCTCAGGCCCCTTCTTCTGATAAACAGATCATGTCTCTTGCTGCAGATCTTATTTCTCTTATCAGGGGGTCTCAGCCTCATCCAGACAGAGGTTCTCAGCCACCTGCAGAGAAAAGGCCCAGAACTGAGCAGGCTGACAACCTCTCTTCAGATGAAGCCTCTGGGGATTCTGAGCATTCTGATACCCAAGAAGAATCCTTTCAGGCCTACGAGGACTCTGATGCTGAGGAATCAATTCCCTCTGCTTCCCCTCCAGAGGATTTCTCGTTTGGTGAAGTCCTGCACTCTATGAGGGAACATTTTAAATGGCAGGGTCAGGAATTCTCTGATTCCAGGAAAAGACTGCGTACCTTCCTCAAGCTTCCCCAGCACAGACCTTTAGCTATTCCTCCAGTTATGGATGTTTTGGATGATGTTTTCTCTGACTCCAGTGCTAACCCTGATTCTCTCCCCCCTGCTCCTGTCAAGCCAGACAGATATTATAGGGTCCCTGACACTCACAAGCATCTCTTTATGGCCCACTCTGTGGATCTAGAAACTATTTCACAGGGCCCCAAGGGAGTGGCTACTTCCACTGCCAAAAATCCACTGCCAGCGGACAGGGAAGCTAGGTCCCTGGAGAGATGGGGTAAAAAAGTTTATACCTCTACCACCCTAGCCATGAGGTCACTTAACTGCCTTTTTCACATGTTTCAGTACCAGGATTTTTTACTGGATGATTTACAGAAAAAGTTAGCCTCTCCTGAGCCTATTGGTAGAAAGGCATTGCAGGAACATATACATAACACTCAGCAGGTTAACAACCATTTTCTTCAGTGTGGTTATGATGCATTGGAAGCTTCATGTAGGGCAGCTATGACTGGGGCTGTGATACGTAGACATGCTTGGTTAAAAGATCAGTCTTTGCCTGACCATGTTAAAGTAAAGTTACTTGATGCACCTCTGGAAAAACAGAAGCTTTTTGGTGCTAATGCACAAGATGTGTTGAAATCCATTGAGGAAAAAGCTAAGTCAGTACAGACAGTCAAGGATTTCCTTCAGGTTCAGCCACCCAGATTCAGCAGAAACTGGCCTTCAAAGAATTGGTCCTTCCCAGGCTCTGACAAGTTTCAAAGGGGAAAAAGCAGGCATGCCCGAGGTAGAGGGCAATACTGAGGATCCTACAGGGGCCGCCAATGGCAACCTCCAAATCAAAGAAGTGGCGCAGGCAGCCCAGCTGCACCACAAGGACAATCACAATTACTTGACTTTAATACCGCCTACAAAGGCTCAAAGAGAAGCACCTTTGGGCGGAAAATTATCCTTATTCTCAAAAAACTGGCATATCTTAACCAAGGACAACTGGATTCTGGATTTAATAGACAAGGGTTACAGATTCCACTTCCATACTTTACCAATAAGACAAGGCATGCCAAACCTGCCACATCATCAAAGGGCAGAGGCACTCACTCAAGTTTCAAAGCTGTTTAGTATAAAAGCAATAGAAAGGGTTCCTCCTCAGGAACAAGGCCAGGGATTTTATTCAAGACTGTTCCTTGTTCCAAGAAAAGAAAGCAAATGGAGACCTATACTGGACTTGTCAACTCTAAATACTTTTCTCATTGTGCCAAAGTTCAAAATGCTGACGCTGCAGCAACTCCTTCCCATGCTGGGCAAGGGGTCTTGGCTGGTCACTATGGACCTCAAGGAGGCATACCTGCATGTCCCAATCAGACAAAGCTGCAGAAGATACCTCAGATTTCTTGCAGGGACAGAGCATTATCAATTCTCAGCATTGCCATTTGGCTTATCTCCTGCGCCCAGAGTGTTCACGAAATGCCTGGAATCAGTAGTGGCACACTGCAGACTTCCGGGGATTCAAATATACCCCTACCTGGACGACTGCCTCATACAAGCAGACAACAAACAAACCTTAAAAGCAAACTTGGACTATGTCATTCAACTACTGCAGGCCTTGGGATACACAGTCAACATTCAGAAGTCAAGACTACTGCCATCCCAACAGATTATTTTCCTAGGAGCCAAACTGGGCACAGAAACTCAAATGGCCTACCTCACAGAGGAAAAACAATGGCAGTTACCAGAGTACTTCAAAGGCCTAGCAAAACTCTCCCAGCTGACTGCAAGGAAAATCCTGCAGGCCCTGGGGTTCATGGCATCTTGCATTCTTCTGATACCTTTGGCAAGACTTCATATGAGAAAGCTGCAATGGTACTTAAAAAGCTTATGGTCCCAACACAGCCAAAGACTAGAGGACGTAATCCCACTTATTCCATGTCTGCAAAAGGAATTTTTGTGGTGGGCTCAAGCAAGTCAGTTAAACAAAGGCATGTCTTTCAACAGACCTCAAGCAGGTCAAATGATTACAACAGACGCCTCAGATCATGGATGGGGGGCGCACATGGAGGGCAGATGCATTCAAGGTCTATGGACACCAAAGGAAAGACATTTGCACATAAACCAAAAAGAGATGTTGGCAGTGATACATGCAATCGAGACGTTCGAAAAATCACTACAACAAGGACATTTGCTAATAAGGACAGACAACACCACTGTCATGTGGTATATAAACAAGCAGGGAGGCACTCATTCTTATCCCCTCTGCAGACTAACAATGCTTCTCTGGGAAAAATCCCTGAGTCTGAAGATACATTTGCAATCCCAGTTTGTGCCAGGCAAGGACAATGTACTGGCGGACAACCTGAGCAGAAATTTCTTGGATCCACACGAATGGATGCTGCATCCTCACATTTTCTCACAACTAACAAAGACATGGGGAAGACCGGACATAGATCTCTTTGCTTCCCACTTAAATCATCACCTGGAAAAGTTCTGCACAAGGACCCACCATCCTCTAGCCTGGAAAACGGATGCTTTCTCCTTCAGCTGGAATTCCCTAAAAATTTATGCATTTCCTCCTCTACCTCTGCTGACCAAGGTGATACTGAAGATCAAAGCAGAACAACCAACAGGCATTTTGATAGCTCCAGACTGGCCAAGGCAACACTGGTACCCATTGCTGTTGAGCATAACTCGGACCAGACCGTGGCCTCTGACCCTATGGCCCCTGCTTCTAACACAACACAATTACAGGACTGTCCATCAAAACCTGAAAACATTGCATCTGACAGCCTGGAGGTTACCATGACTCCTTCAGCTATCTCTCTTTCCAAAACAGTTCAAGAGATCTTACTGGAAGCACGCAGACCTTCCACCAGAAAAACCTATTCAGCCAAGTGGAAGAGATTCAGCATCTGGAATGCCAACAGGGGTCAGGATACAACATTACTGAGTATTCCTCAGATATTAGAATACTTGGCAGAAATGTTTCATACTGGACTCTCATACTCTTCTATAAAGATTCACGCCTCAGCAATCTCAGCAAAATACAATTGTGACCCACCAGTGTTTTCACATCCTTTGCTAAGACAGTTCCTAAGAGGGATAAAGAATATCAAACCTCCCAGAAAACAGCCAGTACCTGCATGGGACCTCAATTTCGTTTTGGAAAAATGAACTCTTCCTCCTTTTGAGCCAGCAGCAACTTCAGAAATTTAATTTCTATCATGGAAAACGGTCTTTCTATTGGCAGTCACATCTGCAAGAAGAGTCTCGGAGATACAGGCACTCATGGCAGTGCCTCCCTTCCTCATTTTTCATCAGGACAGAGTTTCTCTAAGAACCAATTCTACATTCATGCCTAAAGTTATTTCCAGGGTGTCTCTAAATCAAGCTATTCACCTGCCTACTTTCTTCCCCAATCCTCAAAATAGGGGGGGGGAAACTGCTGCATACTTTGGACATAGACAGGCAACTACGCTACTACTTAGACAGAACTAAGGCCACCAGAAAGTCTGACCAACTGTTTGTAGCCTATGCTGCTGGAGTACAAGGAAAAGCAATCTCCAAACAAACAATTTCAAAATGGATTGGACACTGCATCAGATTCTGCTATTCTTTCCATGGAAAAGGTGTGCCAGCCAATATTAGGCCACATTCCACCAGAGCTATAGCCACATCCACAGCTTTCCTAAGAGGAGTGGCAACAAAGGACATTTTAGAGGCTGCTACATGGAGCTCCATGCATACATTTACCAAGCACTACAACCTGCCCTTATACTCCAGATCCCGAGCAGGGTTTGCTTCGGCAGTCCTGCAGGGCATTTTAGCTACACCATCCCTCTCTTAGTTCCATCCACCCCCAGCTTGGCTATGGTATTCAACCCATATGTTATGACTGCAGTTGCATTCTTGAAGGACATAGTACAGTTTTGTACCTACCATAAATGTAGATGTCCGATAGATATGCAACTGCAGTCGGATTTTCCCACCCTCCAACCCCTCTGCAACTTTCTTTGTGGGTCCCTACCCCTATTCCTATTAGCTGGGGGTATCTCCTATGGTGTATCTGTTTATTACTGTTGTGCATGTCTGGAATTTTTTTTTATCCATTCACCAAATTTAGCCTTCCTAGGAGGGCACCTGGCATCTGGGGCAAGAAACACTGAAGAAGATGGCGTCGGCCGATGCCTTTATACTCCAGCCGTTGTGACGTCGGAGAGGAGGCGACACCAGCCGACGTCGGACCCAGACTTTGGAATTCGGCTGACCGAGGGCTGCCTGAGGCAGGACAACCCATATGTTATGACTGCAGTTGCATATCTATCGGACATCTACATGTATGGTAGGTACAAAACTGTACTTTTGACATCCTGACTAACACACTGTTTGCAAAAGAACTAGGTAAACTGACTAGTATGTTTCTTGATAGGGGATATCCACCCCAGTTGATGAGTAGGGTTAAAGGTGAAGTGTTATTGTCCATAATAATAACCCACAAAGTGAACTTCCAACTTCCATACTCTGAGACCTTTCTGGACAACTGCTACCTGAAAGAATGCATTGAACGTAACAGGGTCCCAAAAGGTCTCAGAGTATGGACATTTCCGAACGGCATCTTTGAGACAAGGGAAGTTGTTGATGATCTGACCAGTATTTTTGATGACTGTGGTTGTAAAGTTTTGAAGATTACTATAAGGCACAATGAGAAGATGATGGACAGATTATGTGAAGAAATTCAAATTATTGACTCTTCCTTCAAGAACGATCTTTTGTTTGAAATGAAGAGTAATAATTATTTCCAAATATTTAACTGCATTGACCAGTCTATTGGCAGTATTAAATCTGGGAAATATCATAAACTACTAAGAGATGAGCAGGCTTATCTTCAGGATTTAGCCTATCTTTTCCCTAAAAACAATAACTCTTATGGTACATTTTCAAATACTGAGCTAACTTGTGTTTAAAATGCTTCTAACATATGGGACTTGCTATGCGTGTTTCCTGAAGACATCAGCAATGCCTGCAGTTTTGCTTTGGCAATTTTTTGAGCAGACAAAAGTTTGTTTTTTTATACTTGACTATCAATAAATAATATATAGACATTTTCTTAGTCATGTTAAATTTGTAGACATTGGTGTTCATCTGAGCATAACTTGTATTCTGCTCTGAGTGTGGCAATGTGGTGCCATATGCACTCCTATCTTTGTCTAGTTCTCTGTCTCTACTGGTAGAACTTAAGAACCAGACCAACATTTTTTAATGATTTTCTTCCTAAAGAACCAACATTTTTTAATGATTTTCTTCCTAAAGAAGTTTGTACTTGTGGTGAATCTGTAGAGCTTGATGTTTATCTGCTGAGAAGTTACTTTGGTCATCTTGTTGTGGTTCTGAGTTGGCTAGAAGTAGTTTACTGTTTGACCCTCTGACAAGGATGTTTCTGGCTTCAGTATCAGTTGTGGTCCTGTCTTAGTTTATTTCTTGAGCAAGCTAGGGAAATGTGCAGATGGTATTACTGGCCTGTCCATGTTTTTCCTAACCTAAATCTTATGGGACACTTTTACCTTATTCTGAGCTGATAGAACATTTCTGTTTGTGCCCTCACACCAGCCTGGTCTTATTATTTTTTCAAAGGGCTGCTGTTTTTGAGTTTTCTAACCTAGCAATTAATGAACCTGACGGTTTGATTGTCTGCTTGTTATGAACCTTATATCAGTTAGCTGTATACCAACCATTCCTGCTTTCCTTTCATGTGCACATTTTAGGGCCTAAAAGTAAGCCTGTCATGCACTCGTATTTTACAAGGCATACTGCTTTACATGTAACTTGTGACTCTTCCTTGCTGTCCCACAGGCAGGTGTACCTATTTAAGTTTTATCAGGGCCCATAGCCTGGCACAGAGGATATATCTTTTCTGCAGGTGGGTAGGTCCTAGTTGTACCCTCTTTTTATCAATCTTTTGGCATAATCTTCAGTTTATATGAACTCTTCTCCATGTGTTGCTGGGCAGAGTACTGTCAGTCTCTAGTATTCTGTTTAAAATTCTTTTTCTTGCAAGGATATGGACTATTTTATATAAACATATTTGTGCATAAATGAAGGAATATATACATTTACATTTGGACATATTCCATATCCTGAACTTTTTTCATATGCAAGGCTCACAAGTTTTTCCTCAGACTTGAGCAGGGTGAACACTACCACAGCTTTTTGTTCTACTCAGGGGTGATGAACATTTCTGCTTTTAATTAACTTTCTGCATCTTCATTATTTTCTTAGTTTTAAACTATTTTTTTTCAAATCCTTCCAATATTCCTTTCTTTTCCATCACTCTAGTCTCAATTGTAAAGGTACTGGCCCCACATATTCTGTTTAAGAATATGTATCTTGTTTTGTCTAACAAGCCCCCTCAAACTCTTTTATAATATCTTGAACTCTTCCAAGTTTGGTCTAATCCTCAAATTTTCCTTTCTGATTACTGCTTTTTTGACTGCCAATAAAAATAAAGTTAATAAGGCCTTCTTAAATTGTGAAATTCTAACTCCTGTACTCCAACTTAGCAGCATTATCTGTTTAGCAACTTTCACTTGTTTGCCCAGCATCTGACCCAAGGCATTTTGCACTGTGTCTTTAAAGTTTGTCAACTCTGCACACTCCTAACAACTGCTCCCAGTCCCCCCCCCCTCACTTTCTGCACACCTCCAGCAGTTACTTTGAACATAAGGAAAGAGCCACTACAATTTACTTCTTCTTCTTCTTTCGTTTTTTTTCCTGGTTAGGGGTCGCCACAGCGGATCACCTGTCCGCTCATGATTGGAAGTGGAGTTTTACAGTGTCGAGTTGCCAGCCCGGTGCCCAACCTTCCACAGAAGGCACACACACACACATACACGCACGCACTCACACCTAGGGCCAATTTAGAATGTCCAATCCACCTGCAGCATGTCTTTGGGATGTGGGAGGAAACCGGAGCACCCGGAGGAAACCCACACGACCACAGGGAAGACATGCAGACTCCGCACAAAAGGCATCCCAGCCGAGGATCGAACCAGAGAACCTCTTGCTGTGAGGCCATAATGCTAACCACTGCATCACCGTGGCTGCCCCAGCCACTACAATTTACTTAATGTATAAAAATATCTCCTTAAGCATTTTCAGGCATATATCCCAACCTGTCAGTTTTGTTACATGTTTCAAAGCTCTGCTCACTTTGCCAATGATCCTTTGAAATGTGTCCCCTTAAACTTTTTCCCAATCCTACCTGAGTTCCTCCGATTTCTTTAATGACATGTAATTCTGTACAGCTAATTGCAGGTTACAGCGTGCACACGGTTTTTCTTGTTTAGATGATTGCATTATTTTTGCAGACTATTTTCTAGGCAGTCAGAAATTTTTTTCATTTATTATGTTCACAAATCTCTGACTGTAAATATTATTGTGATCATTTTACAAACTGAAAATCCAATAAAAACTAAAAAAAGAAAATATTTACATCAACAACCTTCTTCTCAAATTGGGTTTTCAAGAAAACCTAGAAAAAAACATCACTCATTCCATCTTACAGGATTTCTCACTCAAGGCAAGTGGATTTTTACAATTCAGTACAACTTTTCTAAATATCCTAAATAGCCTTACACCTCCTAGAAGGAAGAGATTGAAAACAAATAATGTAATTTGGCTAAACAAAAAGAGTAGAACGCTAATGCAGGACAGAGAAAAAGCATAGAAAGAACAGCGAAAATATAAAACTCCTCAATAACTTGAAAACTTCTGAATGCTTTGCATTCGTACTAAAAAGCAAATAAATGACAAAAAAAGCTATAATGTAATAACGTTCAAAATAATACTAAACACAGCCCTAAAAAATTGTGGACATCCATTAAAGAAATCTTACATCCTGCCCAAAAATTCAACCCAAACCCCCCTCTCCCAGTAACTCACCACTCGAGACTGCAGTACAGTTCAACTCTTATTTTATAGATAGTATAGCATCGCTAACCAAGGATTCCCCATTGTCTAATCTCAACCCTGCCCAAAGCCACATATCACCAAATTCAGTCTCACCTTCAAACCCTGTGCTCATATCCTATATAAAACTACTCTTAAACTTAAACCATGCTCTTCATCAGCTGATGACCTTCCAACTGAATACCTAAAAATAGCAGCCAGTAGTATTGTTTATTCTGTCTCAATCCTTATAAATAGGTCAGTACAGGAATTCCACATTCCCTCTCTCTGGAAAATCTCTCACATTATCGCTCTGCACAGAGGAGGAAATTCAACAGTCATTAGTAACTTTAGACCTATAGCAATCTCATCTCCCCACGCCAAAATACTTGAAAAATGTGTTCGAAAACAATTGCTAGACTATCTCCTGCAGGAAAAACTCCTATCCCCTACACAGCAAGGCTTCCAACCTTCCCACAGTACTGGCACTGCCCTTCTAACCTATATAGATACTGTCAATAAAGCTAGAGATAATGGCAGACTAGTCTCCTTCTTATTTTTAGACTTGTCTAAAACTTTCGACACAGTTTGTCACAGCAAACTTCTACTTCAAATGCCCTCACTAGATCTCTCTCAGCCCACCTTTCTGTGGTTCAAAAGCTACCTGTCAAATAACTATCATGCAGTAAAATGGCACTCCAGGCACTCTCCTTACCTTCTAGTCACCACCAGTGTACAAGGCTCTATCCTTTGTCCCCTCCTCTTTAAAATTTTCACCAACACCCTGTATACTTCCACACAACAAGCCACCCTAATACAATACACACGATTCCAGCCATCATGGTACGCCTCCAAAAATTACTCAAAAAGCTTTAACAGCCACTGAAACATGGCTTCTTAACTCACAACTCATGCTCAACCCAAAAAAGACCAAACTACTGCTTTTTTCCCAAAATCCCTCTTTCATAGAAAAAACAAAATTTAGTCTTGTCTCTTGATAATACAACCATTGAAGTCACTTCTCATATTAAACTATTAGGGGTGATGGTGGATGATAATCTTACATTTCACCTGCATATACAAAACTGCTTAGGAAAAACTCACCAAAAACTAGGAATGCTTTATAGATCCAAAAACTTTCTGACCGATGCAAATTGAAACTAAACTTATCACCGTTTCTCTCCTCTCTACACTTCTTTATGGTGCTGACATCCTTTACTAACCTCCAGGCATCACAAAAATTAAACCAGGAGCAATGCTATAACAAAGTTGCTAAATTAGCAGAAACCCCTTTCAGAACCCACCCCTGTATAGCATTGAAAAGCATAAATTGATTAGAACTGCCGCATCAGTTAACATATACACACCACCTTACCACCTATAAAAGTATCCAGTATCCGTCTGCTTGTTCAGCACTAAAACAAATTCTGCACAACTATGTTCCCAGTTGGTCATTGCGATCCATTAACCAAAAACTCCTATCTACAAACCTAGCAAATCTGTTGGGTATTGTCTGTACTTGTACAAGGTTGCTAAGGTCTGGAACTCCTTACCTGTATTCATCAGGTCTATTCCCTCCCTCCCATCTTTCAAAACTACCCTGAAAGACTTAATAGCTTAAAATCTGGCTTAGTTCTTGCTCAAAACCAGGGTAAACTATATGGCTAAATGTGAGCAAATACCTTTTCATTCCATATACCTCGGTACTCTCCCTTATTCACTTCTTTGCTATCTAATTTTTTTCCCTGACTCACTCTCTCAATGTATCGTAAGCCTTTTTCCCTCACTTCATATTGCAATTCCTATTTGTATTAGACTAACTTACCTTTAATTTCTCTATAAACTGTGTACAATTTTCTCTAAATATTAAGTGATTGTCATATACCTTGTATTGATTCTTAACCAATGTTTTTATATTATGTCTAATTTGCTATAATTATTTAAACTGCAGATGTTTTTGTTTTAATTTTGATGGTTGTAAAATTATTGTTCTTAAAAGTTGCAGATACATCAGCTTTTGCACAGGGAGATGTTTCTATAGTGGGTGAAACTGCAAGGACTGTGATACATCAGGACAAAAAGAAGCAGATAAACCATTAAAACATTTTTGGAATCCAGGAGCTCTGTTAGTCATCACAGAGAACACCACATTCATATGAGGTACATAATTGGTGAACACAAATCTATTATTTTACCACTTAAGAAATCTAATATATATATATATATATATATATATGTGTGTGTGTGTATGTATATATATATATATATATATATATATATATATATATATATATATATAGGTTTATATCGGCAAAATAAATTAAAACGTTATTCACATCTGCAGCTTCTGCAAAGTCCCTTCCAGGGTCTTATCCCCCCCTTGTAAATTTTCCCTTTGCTATCCTGGGAACTGACCTTACAACTCAATCTGTCTGTACAAGCTGCTTACCCTCTTTTAGAGCCAATTTTTGTGGCAGACAGGTTGAGCAGGACCAGGACAGAACACCATGAGCGGAAGTTACATCTCAGGTTCTTCCAGGCAATCATTTATGTGTGTGGAACCCCTCAAGTAGATCTGTTTGCCTCCATTCATGGGAGTATTCCTATATGTTTTTCCACCCTTTTCTCTGATAACCAGTCTTTTAAAGATCCAAAAGGACTCTTCAGAAATAGAAATGGTAATGCCCCTTTGTTGGCCCAGTCAAAAGTCTCTCTCGTTTTTTTTCTGAAAATGACCAAGGCCAATTACTTCAAGCTTCCTCATAGGATGGACTTACACAAGACAAGAGCTTTCTGTCCCAGTCCCAACCCTCAAGTTCTTCAGCTCACAGCCTGGATGACAGAATTTTAATACCTTTTAGCCTCCTTTTCCTTGAGAACATGTAATAAGTATTAAAGGAGGCTAAGAAACCTGTTTTAAGAAAATCATATATGGCTAAGTGGAAAATATTTTCTAGTTGGCGCCATGGAATGAACCAAGATCCTTTTAAAGATCAAATACCTTTGATTATACGATATCTAGGTGACCCATTATCCCCTGGCTATTCTTACTCTTCGATTAGTATTAATATTTTGGCCATTTCTGTCTGTCTGCCTGCCTATGGATCTCCCATTATCTGTAACCCAAGTAAAACAGTTTCTGAAAGAGGTTATTACATTTTCATCATTCATGGGATCTTAACCTTATACCAGGAAAACATACGCGTTTCCCATTCAACTGTCTTATGAGGCTGAGTTAAAAGTTCTTATCCTGGAAAACAGTGATACCCATTGCTCTGACTTCTGCAAAAACTGTATCTGAGTGGTAAGCTCTTATGGTGACTTAACCATATGCAATGTTTCATAAAGATAGGGTATCTTTAAGCTCCAGCCCTTCTTGCATGCCAAAATATGTTCAAAGTTCATTTTGAAATAATCTGTTCATCACGCAATGTTTTCAAAACAAAAAATAAGGGAGAGAAAATTCTGTACATTTTGGATGCCCACAGATAGCTGGGATACTAAAAAAAAGGGACAGTCAGTATCAAAGCAGACTTCTGAAATGGTTTTTCCATGCCATTAAGTTTTGTTATTCATATCATGGCAATTTCAGGCTAAGACAGAACCCATTCTACCAGGGCTACTGCTATTTCTGCAAAGGGATGGACTCATATTCCAGAAGTAACACATTTGTACCCATTCTACCAGGGCTACTGCTACTTCTGCAAAGGGATGGACTCATATTCCAGAAGTAGCACATTTGTACCCATTCTACCAGGGCTACTGCTACTTCTGCAAAGGGATGGAGTCGACATATTCCAGAAGTAGCACACTTGTACCCATTCTACCAGGGCTACTGCTACTTCTGCAAAGGGATGGAGTCGACATATTCCAGAAGTAGCACACTTGTACCCATTCTACCAGGGCTACTGCTACTTCTACTGCTACTTCTGGCCTCAACGTATTCCAGAAGTAGCACACTTGTACCCATTCTACCAGGGCTACTGCTACTTCTACTGCTACTTCTGGCCTCAACGTATTCCAGAAGTAGCACACTTGTACCCATTCTACCAGGGCTACTGCTACTTCTGGCCTCAACGTATTCCAGAAGTAGCACACTTGTACCCATTCTACCAGGGCTACTGCTACTTCTGCAAAGGGATGGAGTCGACATATTCCAGAAGTAGCACACTTGTACCCATTCTACCAGGGCTACTGCTACTACTTCTGGCCTCAACGTATTCCAGAAGTAGCACACTTGTACCCATTCTACCAGGGCTACTGCTACTTCTGGCCTCAACGTATTCCAGAAGTAGCACACTTGTACCCATTCTACCAGGGCTACTGCTACTTCTGCAAAGGGATGGAGTCGACATATTCCAGAAGTAGCACACTTGTACCCATTCTACCAGGGCTACTGCTACTTCTGCAAAGGGATGGCCTCAACGTATTCCAGAAGTAGCACACTTGTACCCATTCTACCAGGGCTACTGCTACTTCTGCAAAGGGATGGACTCCACGTATTCCAGAAGTAGCACTTTTGTCTTATTTTCATGCCTTTGACAAGCACTACAAAACTGACGGTTTTTCTTAGGCTTTAGCAGGGTTTGCTACAACCATTCTCCAAGGGCTCCTAGAACACTGATCCTTCATCTCCCTTCCTTTCTTCACAAGATTTTATATACATCCCATATAGTGTAGGTTTCTGCAGCAGTGATCTAGTAATGAACACAGTGCAGTTGTAGTGGGTCAACTCACCATGATTACCGATGTTCAAGTAAATCACTGTTGCAATACAAACACCTTCCCTCCTCTCCCATTTTTGTTTCATACATGAGTGGTGGTCCCTATCTTCCCCTCTTCTTTTAGAATGTATTTTCTTATCAGGGCTCTAACCTCCCTTGTTTTTGAGGCACAAAAGCTCTGATTTTTGGCATATACACATCTGCTTTTATACCAGGTCATTGTCAAGTGCTTACAGAAGTTTGGTTGCATAGAAAGTGCCCTACAGCTTTAGGAGCTAGCTAGATGTCTTATCCTTGGCAGGACGCATCCCACATGGTTAAGGCTGCTGCAACAGGGATCTATTTAAACAGTTACTGTTATAACTTTGCTTACAAAAATGTATTTCATAGGTTTGTCAGATATATTATTTTGTTGTCTGCAAGCAATGATAATCTATCCTATCTCTCTTTCCACTCATGCCTTTGAATATTTGCATTTCTTATTTTCATTAATAATGGCACTATATATATTGCAAACAAGAAAGGGGAAAGAAAACATCCTTTCTTTGTTCTTCTACACAAACTCAGTTTAAAAAACACCCCCAAAACATACACACACACACACTTACTTTTGCTCTTACATTTAGCCATGTATATATTTTCTGTATTAATTCAGATATTTCATTAGGAAATGCAAATTCAGATATTACCCTGCACATAAATTCCTAAGTTGCCCTATCAAAAGTTTGTAGTATATAGATATACCTATATACATACATATATATATATATATATATATATATATATATATATACACACTGTATATATGGGATCCATTCTAAATCTCGAAATACTGAAAGATCGACTTTCAGTATCTCAAGACTATAATATCGAAAGTGCAGTTAACCAAAACTGCACTTTACCGAGTGTTACATTACCAAATGTATTGTTGAGGTGGTGTCTTGTGGTTTGTGTTTGCGGTGCTTTATGGTTTGGGATTGAGATATGGGGACTATGTGTGGCTGTGTATGGAGATTCAGGTTAAATTGTTAGTGTTTAACAGTTTTGGGTAGGGTTTTTAGTTTTGTAGTGTTGTGGGATGTTTTGGGAGCTGATTGGTTTAGATGGGTGAATGTGTGTGTGTTACTGCTGAAGGTGGTGTGTTTTTTGAATGTGCACTGTGTGTGTTTTTCACATGTGTGTGTGATGGTGTGTGAAGTAAGTGTAGGGTGCTTAACGGTAGGTTTTTTGCGTCTTTTGTGGTGCAACCTCGGAGTTGGTATATATAAGTAGCGGGGGTGTGGGGGATGCAGGGGGAAGGGGTTACCCCCCTGCTTATGCATAGGTTTTGTAGGTTGGGTGTTTGGTGTTTTAGTAAAGGTTTAGGGGAGGTGGTGTTTGTGATGTTGTGGTGGATATTAGATATACTTCACAATGCCAAAATTTCAGAATGCCAACAGCAATGTGGCCGACACCATATGACCGACATCCGAAATCTCGACATTGTAAGTAGACCATGTAAAAGGAAAATAAAATTTCCTTTCAACTGCTAGCAGGGTGGCTATGTCCCCCTGCACCCTCCCCCATGGGGGGCTCTGCCCCCCACAGCCCTCGTAACTTTAATATACCAACTCCGAGATCACACTACAGTGCAGGAATGGAAATCTTTCTATTCTGCACTGTAGTGAGATGCCAGTTCCACATTGCTGGCATTCCGAATGTCGATCATATGGTGTCGGCCGTATGGTTGTCGGCATTCTGGAGTGTCGGCAATGTCAGGTAGACCCATTATATTACAGAATATTTCGGTATAGTGGGTGTTCGGTATTTAGATCTTGAGATACTGAAAGTCGGTCTTCCAGTATCTCGAGATTTAGAAGTAGACCCTTATATAGATTTACTTTACTCTATCGAATTACCACATCACTGAAACTTACATGATTAAGATGAGAAGTTCGAAAGTTCAACAGAACGAGACTTCACAACATCAGAAATTAGAACATTGAACTAGGTATATATTTTAAATGCAGATCACAGAACAGTCAGGATCAGGAACCTACCATTTTACTCACTGTAGTGCGATCTCAGAGTTAGTATATATAATTTACAGATATGACTAATTATTTTACGTTTTTTCATATGTGTCAGTATATATATAAATATATATATATATATATATATATATATATATATATGTATGTATATGTGTGTGTGTTTGTATGTATATTAATGTTTAATCAAACACAAAAGACATTTAGGAGATTCTAGCTACCTAGATAAAGGACCAAAAATATACATACATATATACATTCATAATATATTCAGTGCTAGTAGGAGATGATAAAAGTCTAGTAATGAAAAAACTTTGGACCACTGATTTTCAATTCTGTTTCTTGATTGTAGATTCTTTGGGTATTACTTCTGATGAAGATAGCAAGAGTCCTGAAAATGCGGAGAAGAATGTTTCCATCTTTTAGTAGTAGTTTTCCTTGTAACTGCTAGGATAGTCCATAGAAGATAGCAGTTCAAATTGTTTTCAATACAGCTTGGTGGAATGTTATATACAATGATCATTTATTTAAAGAAAACTTAGACCATAAAAATTAGTTAAGGAGTTCCAGTAAGTTGATAATGAAGAAGATTCATAACAAATGTGTCTTCAGTCTTCCCTGGCATCTCCAACAAATACTTTTCTTTTCCTTAGTAAACCTTACTATTTTATCAGGAGCCAAAAAAGCTCTATGAATACATTTCTTGTGTTTCTGGTGCTGTTTGTGTTGCAGATGTAGAAGAGATCCATCAGAGCTGGATCTGAGGATACATTATACGGTAGGCATAGATCAGCTCTCACTATCCTATAGGAGACTGAGTACAGTGATAGGGCCTTAAGGCGATCTGTGTGGGACAAGATATTCATACCCTGGATTCTCCTGATGAGGAGCCTTTGAGGGCATTCCAACTGTTGGAAATGCCTGCCTAGGTACATGCCAAAGGGGGCATTGTACTCAGTGAGGGGTCTGATAGGGGCTGAGCAGAGTGGTACTGTTGCTTCCTTGGACCTGGGTGCTATACCCTTGCTCATGAATTGGGCAACATAGAATGATTTTCTTACTGTCTTGGCTACATGTTGGTCGAATACCAGATTACTGTCTAAATATGTCCCCAGATCACTAACTATCAGATCATATGTTAGAGGTGTTTTATCGAAGAAGTAAGTACCTTGGGTGGATGCTTTCCCAAAGGGAACTGTAACACATTTCATAGTGTTGAGTTTTAATCTGTGGCTTTTGCACCAGTCATTTGTTTGTGTTAGATCCTCTTTTAGGATGTTGGTGCCATGGGGGAATGTATGATAGCTCCCAGTTAAAAGTTATATACGAACTTGGTGGCCAGAGGCCTTTGACGTTAGCCTTGACTTCTGAGAAGTAAATGCCAAACAGAAAAGGGCCCAGCACAGAGCCTTGGGCTAATCTGTTGGTGAGCAATCTCTTGGTGGAGGTGGTCTCACTAATCCTGACTTCTTGGGTCCTATGTGTGAGCCAGCTGGCAATCCAGCAATTTATGTAGGGATTTATGCCCAGTTCAGAGAGTTTGCCAACAATACTCAAGCGGGGTTTTGTATTGAATGCCTTGGCCAGGTCCATGTAGATGGTATGCACAGTTTTTCCCTTATACATAGCCATGGTGACCCCTCTTGAAGAGGTCTACAAGGTTAAGTTGGCAAGACCTTTCCTTAACAAAGACAAACTGTGATGAGTCCAGTGTCTCTAGGTTGCCAATGTCCTTGTTGATCATTTTATTTATTTTATTTATTTGCATTTGTTTTTCGGGATAGTTCACTGGGCCTAAGAGTGCCCATTTTCAATGGAGGCCCGGGGAGAAAAGCTCCACATATTGCATATACATTGATGAGACAAAGTTACAGAACGATTGTTAGCAGATTCAAGTTACTAGTAAGCAACATTATACAAAATACAATTTTGTATATAAAATAAATATATATATAAATATATATATATATATATATATATATATATGCACACAATGTATATAATATAAAATAAATGTATGTAAAATACATTTCCATGATAATTCATTCCATGGGTTTGCAAATTAGACTTGTCAGACTGATGGGCCTGTAGTTCCCGTGGTCAGTTGATGGTCCACCCTTATGAAGAGAGATGACTATTGTGGGCCTCCATTCACCAGGCACGTAACCTGTTTTGAGGCTGTAGTTGAAGAGTTCCTTCTAGGTAATGTT
Source organism: Protopterus annectens (assembly GCF_019279795.1). Taxonomy (NCBI): domain Eukaryota; kingdom Metazoa; phylum Chordata; order Ceratodontiformes; family Protopteridae; genus Protopterus; species Protopterus annectens. Next base: position 1,936,966,329 of record NC_056743.1, on the reverse strand, counting down.
TTAGGCTATTTAGGAGGCAACCAGGGATATTGTTGGGGCCCATTGAAGCAGTGTTTTTAGCCTTAGCAAACACCTTCAGGGCCTGCTCCCTGTTGATAGTTGGTGAGGATATGCTAAAAGAGATTTCATGGGGGTATTGGGGGGGTGAGGTTAGAACTAAAATTATCAGCTAGTAGATTTGCAATATCACCCTGGTCAGTGAAGGACGTGCCATTTACCACCAGTTCTGCACACTGCTGAATGTTACCTTTAAGGTTCCTGATGCAGCTGAAGAAGGCCTTATGATTGTCCTTAGCCTGGGGGACTATCCTGACCTCATAACTGGCCTTTTTGGACTTTATTAGACCTCTTAGTTTCTTGTTTAGTTGAATCAGAGAGCTCTCATCTGTAAGAGAGTTGCTCTTGCTTTTTTTGGGCATGACTTTTTTTTCTTTTGTTATATGGCCTGTTAAGGTAAAGATTCTATTAGTGTGGTTTGTTTTTGGTGTTAGATCTGGGCTTATGTCTGGTAGGTATGACACTCACTGCAGCCATTTACATGCTTGTACAGGATTTGAGTAAATAATTCTGCACAGATATCTGTGTTCTCATGGTTTAGGGGAGCTGTGGATTTTGACAAATTGTCACTAAATAGTAAGCAGTTTGCTTTAGTATAGTTCCTAACTGCTACAGGTTTAGTTGGGTTTTCCAGGTTGATTTTTATTTTGAGGGAGAGATTTGTGGTCAGACTTCACCAATAAGGATATGACATGGGTGTGTGTGTGGGGGGGGGGGGGTGCAGTGCTCTCCCATGTTGGTGAGTACTAGGTCCAATATGTTTGATCCTCTGGTTGAAGAGTGGTCTATCTTACCCAGGGTGTGTTGATAAAGTCCAGGAAACATTGTGCGTATGAGTTATAGGCAGTGTATGTTTACCGGTCTATACAGGGGTAGTTAAAGTCTCCCATGAAGATGGTATTTGGTTGGATGGTGAGTGCTTCTAGTAGGTATAGGTAAGAGTTGTGAGCCTTGTAAGTCATAGAAGGTGACCTGTAGCTGGCCTGTATATGGCAGAGAACCTTGTCTATGGATACTTGAAAGTGGATGAAATCCAGGGCATCATCCTGTTTAACCAACCTAGAGTTGTATTTGCTGCTAACATACATTGAGATACCTCCACCTTTGATCTCTGCCTGTGCTGTTGTTGGACTAAATGTGTGGAAGGCAGTTTAGCCTTCCACTGCTGGAGTACCTTCTGCAGCTTTAAAGCAAGTCTCGGTAACAGCACAGATGTCTGTATTCTCCAGACTGAGGAGAGCTTGTAGGGTGTGGAATTTCTTGTTTAGGGTTCCTAGTAGTGAGCAGTAACACCTTTAGGTTTAAGTTTTTTGGTTTTTTTGCTATGTTAGTAGTTTTTTCATTTTGACATTGCCTAAAAAAGGCTGTATGGGAATGGATAAAGTTTTAGCCAACATCTGAAAGCCTGGGGGGACAGGAGCAGACCATCCTTGGCATAGTAATGTGGTCTTTTAACCATGTCTTCCCTTGCTGATCGATATTGGATTCTCTTGAACGGACACTAGAATCTAAGCCAGTTTTTAAAATCAGTCCTTTTCTGTTCATACTGTGGCATCATCCTTGGTGAAGGTAGAATGCTGTTTGGTGTAAAGCATGTACCTGTCTATGACACATTCAGGGAGCTCCACAATGTGTGTTTTCATTTAGACCAGTGAGGTACGCCTCAGGTTATCTGCACCCACATGGACTATGATAGAAATAGTATTTCTTACAGATGATAAAATATATGATTTTTTCCCCCCTGAAAGTGTCAAAGATTGACCCATTGATATAAAGTTCCAAAATGTGTTTAAGTTATTAATAGATAATGTCAAGATACTGTAGAGAGTAGAAATTTTGTTTTTTTAGAATTTAGTTTACTGTGTACAATTTCCAACAGGTAATTAATATGGGTTGTTCACAGATTCATATGTGTTTACTAGGCTAACGACCACAAGGGCCTTTTTAAGCCTAGCCATGCATCCCAAATCCCTGACAAGTTGTGGTACCCTTGATAAGTGTAAGTAGGGACCTGGGAGCTGAACCATTGACAGGCTGCCTGTGTCCATTAGAGACGTTGGTGAGAAGGCAGAGGGGCAAGTAGAAATGGACCATATCAGGCTTTGTTACAAACTAGAAAATATTGATAAGAGGATTACAAACCCAAACTGTTTTCTTTCCAGTTAGGAATTTGGAGTATGTGGTCTCCCTGATTAATGCCTCTGATGGGAGACCACATGCCCAAGTGAGGCTGAGAGGCAGACCGGACACTTACTTAATTAATACAGGAGATTTTGGTTAATTACCACCCAAAAACTACCTGAAACTAAATCCATAAGTTTACAGGGATTAGGAGGAAATATTTCTCAAGATCAAGAAAGTCATGCAGTAGAAATAAAAAAATAGGAGAGGATACCTTTCAATACATGAGTCTCTGGTCCCCACATACAAAATATCATTGGTTGTGATTTATTAGAAGAAAGGAGATGCATTATAGATTTGTGTCTCAGAGAATTGATTAAAGGAACTGTGAATGCAGTATTAGTTGTTTTTGAAGCATTACACACTTACAGTGTCAAAGACCCAGGGCATTATGACTTATTAATCTAAAAATGGAGAACATCGATATCTGTGCAGTAATTGAGACCTGATTCAAGGCTCCAGAGAGCACCCTTGCAATACCAGGCTACAACTCTTACCACACTTTTCGGCCACAAAACCAAGAACAAAACACTAAAGGTGGAGGAGTGTCCATATTCACCAAGGATATTCACACCTCCAGGCTAGTTGCCCAACACAATGCATCTGAAATTCTCCAGGTGCAACTAACACTAGGTAAGACTGCAATCCAAATTGTAGCTTGCTACAGATCCCCACCATGCCCCAAGAATCTCACTACACCTTTCTAAATGTACTGTAAAATATTAAGATACAACCAAACACCCTAATACTGGGTGATTTCAACTACCCTGCTATTAACTTGGAAAACTACTCATGTACCAACTCCTTTTCCCAATGGTTCTTGGAATTCATAAGTTCCAACGCCCTGGATCAACTAATCCATTGTCCCACCAGGGGCTCCAATATCCTAGACCTGGTCATTACCAACATGGGAGATAGATGCTCCACACCAGTGGTCACCCCCTTATTGGTCAGGTCTGACCATAAACAAATCACCCTTGACATCCACATCCCACCCCCACCCCCAGTAAGGAAACCTCCTTAAAAAACTTCCCCAAAGCCAACTTCAAGCTACTGAAGTCAGAAGTGACAAACTTCACAACACCCACGCAGACGGGATCTGGAAGTTCGACTGCAGAATCCTACACTAAGGCACTGTATGAGCACATCCACTCGTGCATGAATCGTGCCATCCCAAATAGAACCAAGATGCTCTTCTCCAAAAAAAGGAAGCCAGTTTGGTGGTCCCCTAAACTATACAACAGAAGGAAGAAACTGCTGCAAAAAAAGAGGAAAATCCCAGGATGCAAAAAATGCCCTCACCAGCCTCAGTAAGAAGCTGAGATCCCTCATAAAATCCTCCAAAGCTAGTTACGAAAATAATATTGCCAAAGATTCCAACGACAACCACAAGGCATTCTATAGTTATGTCAAGAATCTAAATGGCAATGCTCAGATCTGCTCTGAGCTACAACAGAATGGTATTAAATATACTGATCCCAAGGATGTTGCCAATATCCTGGCAGATCGATTTAGTGCCAACTTCACCCCCCTCTCACCCCCTAAAGGGCCCATCTCAATACCAAAAGATTGCCAAATTCTGGTAATCACGGCCACACAGGTAGAAACTGCACTCTCCAAAGCTAAGAATACAGCATCTATGGGACCTGATGACATCTCAGGCTGTGTACTACATGAACTACAAAATGAACTGGCACCTCACCTAAGTGTCATGTTTAATCATAGCCTCACCTTAGGCTTCATGCCCACTGAGTGGTGCACAGCTACAGTTATCCTACTCCACAAGGGGGGATCCACCTTGGATCCCAGGAACTACTGTCCCATCAGTCTGGCAAGCCTGATCTGCAAGGGCATGGAACGTATAAACAAAGACATTGGCAACCTTCAAACACTGGACCCCACCCAGTTTGGGTTTGTGAAGGGCCGATCTTGACTCCTGAACCTGATTGACTTCTTTGAATCAGTCTCCAGAGCTGTGGATGAGGGTAAGCTGTTCCACACAGCCTATCTGGACCTCGCCAAGGCCTTTGACACCATCCCCCACTCTGGAATCATAGATAAACTTACTAAGCTGGGCATAAATCCCTACGTCACTCAATGGGTTGCCAACTGGCTTACTGACAGAACCCAGACTGTAAAAGTAACCGACTCCAAATCCAGCTCCAGACAAGTGACAAGTGGAGTACCTCAGGGTTCAGTCCTGGGACCCCTCTTGTTTGACATCTACAAGTACAGACCAACACTAAGGGACTCTGGCTAACATTCGCAGATGACTGCAAACTGGGAGCCATTATTGAATCCCCAAATGATGTGGATATTTTACAAAAGCGCCTTAAAGAAACAGATGTCTGGTGCCAGAGCCATGGGCTCAAGCTTAATGCCAAGAAATGTATAGTTATCCCCTCTGGAAAAAAACATGTACCCATGAATTACCACATAGGTGGCAGTACACTAAACACTGAAAGTGTGATGACAGACTTAGGGACACAGGTTGACAGTGGTCTCACCTTCGATAACCACATCGTCACAACAGTCAGGAAATCCTTCTATGTGGCACACCTCATCACTAAGGGCTTTTCATCAAGAAAAAAGGAGGTCATTGTCCCACTGTACTCATCCCTCATTAGACCCATTATAGAGTATAATGCCTCGTTTGGTATGTACCTCACAAGACATCTGCAACAGCTGGAAAGGCACAGAATTACCTCACTAAAAGAATCACAGGCCTAAAGCAGATGCCATATGCTGACCGTCTAAAAAAACTCCAGCTATACTCTGTGGCATATCGTCTACTCAGAGGCGATCTCTGCTTAACATACAAGGTCATGTCAAACCCTGAGCTGTTGGACATGCTCCATTTAAAGAAATCCTAATCCCTCAGAGCCACATGCTCAAGGGATCTAAACCTTGTCATCACAATGAACAAAACATGCTGGAGGGATAGGTTCCTGACCCAGAGACTCCCCAGACTCTGGAATAGACTTCCCATACATGTCAAGCAGAGCGCCTCATTGGCCCTCTTCAAAAGGAACCTTGATGATTGGATGGGAGATAGGAAATTCACCCCGGGGATCACGTCAGTCGCCCTGCTAGACAGGGGTCCAGAGAAGTAAATATTGTGGGAAGAAATATCCAAGAAATTGTTATGGCTAGGCTTGTTTAGGCCCTAGGGCCGATAGCCTAGTACCAACCTATGAACCTATTAGTATTATTAAAAACATCTAGTAGAGAATTGGCAGAGTTGGTCAATCAGGGTCATTGTGGGCAAGATTCCAGTTTTACCCTTAAAGTAAAGGGAGAGCCAGTAAAACAATATCCAATAAAAAGAAGCAGAGCCAGCAATTTTAAACAGCACTAGAGGCTTTAGAAGCTCAGAGAATTGTGAGAAAAATTGCTGCCAACACCTGGTAACATTACTGGCCTGTGCAAATACGAGATGGGAGCTACCATCTTGAAAGTGATTACAGAGAACTGAATAAAACAGTGACTCATCCTTTCCCACTAGTAGATATTATGTCTGATCTTAATACTCCGATTCAGGAAAACATAAAAGTATTTCCAGCCTTAGATGTGAGTAATGGATTTGAGAGTAATGGGTTCGGGAGTAATGGATTCAGGAATGTACGTCCTGATGAACACTCATATTGAAAACTTGCCTTTACAGTGACACAATAGCAATACACTTTGATAAGAATGCCTCGGGGTTTCACAACTCACCAACAGTTTTTCACAAGACGATGAAGGAAATCCTTAGACCAGTAACGTGGACATGTTCCTCAGTTTAGTATGTGCATGATATTCTCATAGGTACAGAAACAGAACAACAGAATTTGGAAGCATTTGAAGAAGTCTTCTAAGCAATGACACAAGCAGGATTAAAACTGAATTGAAAAAAAGAGTCGAATGATGAAGCCTTATGTTAACTTATTGGGAGTGACTGTGTCAGCAGGACAGAGAAGCATTAGTGAAGAGAAAAAACTTCTAATTACAGTTACAGGGTTGAGACAAGTGATGGGAATCTTTGGATTCTCAAGAGAATGGGTATCAGATTACATTAGTGGAACAACCCCCTTGACTGACATGCTAAAAGGGAGGGGTAATGACGCACACCAATAGCTTTTTCTAATGTCAACGGATTGCTCATTGCTAGGCCAGCATTAGGAAATTCATAAAGAGAAAAAGAATTTATAATTCAGTTTGGGCATCATGGAAAGACTATGATGGCTACTGGTTTACTGCAGCGAGGATCCTGCTGTAAGGCTTTGGGATATTATTCTCGAACTCTGAGTCCAGTAGAAAAAGGGATGAGGGAGTGTGAAAAACAGGCATTCATAGCTGAATGCCCTACAGAGGTAACTCAGCACTTGATCCAGTGCTAGCCAACTCTGCTTCAAACAAAACAGACACCCATCATGTGCATACTAGAAGGGAGCCCAAAGGGTATGACTCATGCAAGCATCGGTTGAATCACTGCAAGCTTGCAAATCAAGTTGGAAGAATTTGAGTAGATATTTCTCAAATTAAGGTTTTGCTAGCACTCTTTTCCTAGCAGGGGGAAGCACTTGAATGCCCTGATGGGGAAAATGAGGAACAGCACATGAAGGGTAGGTACCCAAGTCGTTTAGAAGGTTCCAAACTTGTACAGGTAGATCTGGATTTTGGAACTTGGAAAAAGGATGTTTTGTGACAGACTGGGAAATTTACAACCCTGAAACAAAGGAACAGGGAAAAGGAAGTCTCCCAGGGGGATTTTCAGCACAAAAGGGCTTAATTAAAAGAGGTCAAACAGTTATTGTTGTTACCTAGACCCCTAAACATCTACACAGATAATGAATATGTGGTCCAGATTTTGACTTCATCTCTCCCCATTTGGGCAAGGAAAGATTTGATCACTGCAGATTGCAAACCAGTGAGACACCAGGATGTATTGAAAGAAATCTGGGACTTCGTCAGAGGATGATCCTTTTACAGTTAGCGTCAGCAAGATTGAAGTGCATGCTAGAAATGAAAAACCTAATCAAGATAGCGAAGTGGTATATCAGCTAGAAAAGAAGGAGGAATCAGTACTGAACAAATGTGTCCAGTGCAGAAATCCCACAATACTGGGCACGGAAGGTGAATATAATTAGGGGGAAAACAAATAAGAGAAATGGTGCAGCAAATGTTCAAGAAGTGTAGGGTCCAGATGGACCTATCTTTATATCATGTACCCTTACATAGTACAGTTTATTCTTACAGAGAACAGTGTTTGGAGTATGCATCTGACACAGAGAATAAATTAGGGCAAACCATGCCAATCCTGTCTGATGGGATTGCCATCACATCTACTATATGCAGGTTAACAGTGATGGTGCCAGATGAAAGGAGAACACTAACTGGCCCAGAATTTGAGCAATAAACCCACATCGTTTTAAGTGCATGAGGACATCACATTCAGCAGTTAGGAATCTCTGTAAAAATGCTGGTGGGAGAACCAAGCATTATATGTGTTGCTAAAATTGGAGATTTTGACTTGCAACAAGGAAAGGAATGGACATAGATTGTATTTCCAGAACCGTGGCAAGTAATTGGAGAATTCAAGAAAGGTTCATAGGTAGTTACCACTACCACTAAGCCATTTGAGCTGTTTACATAGAGTAAAAACTATTGAACCTGAAAAGGGAATGGCACTGCCTACATATTATCACAGTCAGAACATGCACAGCAGATTGTGAGTTCTAGGTTCAAATGGGAGGGTATGGTAGCTGATATTCACAATCATGTTGACAAGTGTGTCAGCAGTGCATTGCGTAATATAGGAAAATGTAACAGAAGAAAGCAATACAGACTTCCACAAGCTTTAGGACCATGGGAAAGGGTCCAAGTAGACTTTCTAGGACCACTGCTGACTGCTCCTGGCGGGTTTTGATTATCGCTCACCTTAATGGATGAGTACACAAGGAGTGACTGAAGCACACCTTACTAAAAAAAAAAAAAGATGCAAAATTATGAAAATAATGAGGGACAGAAAAATTCCCCCTTGGGGAGTAACTAGGGAAATCCATAATGATCAGGGGGCACACTACACTGGTGATGTTACAAACGGAATGTGTCACACTTAGGAAATTCAGCAAAGGTTCCACACATTCATTATCCCCAGAACTCAGTCTGGACTGAATGAGTATATCATATTTTTAAAGAAGGGCTAAGAAAAATTACTGAGGAATTTGGAAACCACTGGTTAAAACATTTACTCTGAATTTTCATGAAAATGAAAAATTCTCATCTCACAAAACAGGAAGAGGAGCAATTGCAGAATGTTAAACAGAAAATAAGGGATCACCTCGATAATATGCATGAGTTTAGAAAGGCTGCTAAGTAACTTTTTTTGATGACTCCAGAGCACAAAAACTTTTAGCACAACGACTCAAATAACAAAAAGCAGAAAGGGTTGTCACCAAGCTTAGAGAGTCTAAAACAAGGAAGATAACCAGAGATCCTGTACAGGTACTAGAAATATTTTGGAAGTTTTATGGAAATCTGTATAAAGTAGAGAAATATGGAGATCAAGGAAAAGGTACAAATGGAAATGTTTATGGAAGAATTAAATATGCCCAGGTTATATGTAGACGAAACTCAATTACTAACAGGATAGGGAGGGATGAGATTAAAATGGCTATGTATAATCAATCTACAGGAAAGTCCCCAGGCAGGAATAGATGGTATTCCTGTGGAGGTTTGGCAGCTAGGAGGAAAAAAAACTGATAAAGATGTGGGAGGTTTTGTTTAACAGTATTTTAAAAAGAGGAGACGCACCGACATCCTGGAATGAAGCGGTGGTAGCTGTAATACCTAAAGGGGGGAAGGATCCATCAGATCCAGCTTCATACAGCCCCATTTCAATTCTGAACCATGATTATAAAGTGTTTATGTCTATAATGGCTAAAAGAATGACAAAGTAATGACACAATTGATAAATATGGATCAATGTGGTTTTGTAGGGGGAAGGAAAACATTTGACAATATTAACAGAACATGGATGATCCAGAGGGAAGCAGAATGTAAGAAAATACCATTGTTGTTGGTGGGTCTTGATGCAGAGAAAGTATTTGACAAAGTAAGCTGGGATTTTATGAACAGGGCAATGGAAGCATTTGCATTCCCTGATAAAATTATAAGGTTGATTGGGAGGATATATGAGGGATCAGAGGCAAAAACTAAAGTTGATAGGTTACTCTCTGACATGTTTTGTTTGATCAGAGGAACCAGACAGGGTTGTCCTCTTTCCCTTTTGTTATTTGCACTATATTTCGAACGATTGGCAAAGAAAATAAGGGACTCAGAAATTCAAGGATATAATTGATATGGTAGTCAAGAAAAGTTGATATTTTTTGTAAATTATATTATTTTATACTTGATAACACCAGAAAAGGACATTTTAGTGTTGTGGAACATTGAGACAGTTTCATGTCTTTTCAGGATACAAAAATAATGAAGATAAAACAAAAGCAATAGCTATAAACTATGTACCTACACAAGAATTGGTTCAGCAATACCCATATTTATGGGGGCATGATCAAATGAAGTACTAAGGAGTTTGGATTAAAAAGGATTCTGTCGTGGAGGCTAAGGATATGTGGGAAGAGATTAAACAAAAGATAATACAAAATCTGACAAACTGGAAGCTCTGTTTTATTGATATGGATAGCAAGATACAAGCAGTCAAAATATTTTCAGTCCCTTTAATTTTATACACAGTCAGGCATATTTTTATCAACCAGATGAAAAGTTGTGGATAGCAATTAATAGAGCTGAAGTATTTTACTTCTGAGGGGAAGATGGCAAGAGTCAAGTGGGATAAGCGTATTCTTCCAATAAAACAAAGTAGTTTTGGATTATCTGATTTGAGGGGGTATTTCAGAGCTACACAGTTAAGGCTTCTATGCATAGTACAAGAAGAAAACTATAATTCAAAGTGGAAAGAGATCATGATGATATGGGGGGAGGGGGCTCAAGTAACAAGGAAATACTGAGATTTTGGTTGCAGATCCTTAAATATATGTAGGTCCCCAAATATGCAACAAAGTCTAGAAGATTTAAGTAGACTCCAAAGAATTTTTCCTCAGGTAGATTGCAAATGTTGGAGGTATGATGGGGAAGAAAGAGGTAATTGGGAACATAAATGTTGGGAGAGTAATCAGTTGTTAGACTTCAACAATTTCCTGCTGATGATTCTGTCAGGAATACTGGGTGAGCAAATGAGTGTAACTAAGGAAATGTTTTATTTGAGCTGGGATACATGATCTGAATTGCCTAGATATAGTAAGGCCTTGCTAAGTTTAATTCTTGTGTCTGCCAAAAAGCAATTACCAAAAAATGTATTTGAAGTATTGAATATTGTAACAGAGATAAAAGCACTGAAAAGCACTCAAAACCGTAATTTGGCAAACTGCTGTTCAATGAACAAAAAACAGCGAATGTTCACTTAAGTGAACGTTCACATCCACGAATGTGTTACATAGGGAAAAGAGTTACTTGACCAACATTCCCACCGTAACACACACTGCAGTATATCAAATCTACACAGGTGGGGGACTATGCCGCTATATATATATATATATATATATATATATATATATATATATATATATACCAACTCTGAGATTGCGCTAAAGTGGGGAAAAGGCATTTTCCCAATGTTGGGCAAGTTGCCATGTCTTGTACCAAAGCTGGAGCTGGAAGTGTTTTTTGCCAAAAAGCTGCAGGCTTCTTCTCAGTCAGTAGTTTCTCTTCATCTTTTCTAGATGATTTTATTTCAGGCTGTCTAAGTTTCTTCTTTGCTGGCATCCAGGCAGTGTACTTACTAGTCAGTTGCCCGTATCTCTCACTTCCTTTTTTTCACACTGGGAGAGCTAAAATTAAGGCGGTGATCAATGTGCAGCCATCCTGGAAGTCCCCAGAGCGTTTACATTTGATCTCTACCAACAACTGGTTTGATCGAAATTATCTGCTTGTTCTCCTGGTTAGCTCTTGTGCGGCTTTTTTTTTATATATCTTCTTTTGGAGTACAGGGAAACTTTCACTGGCATCCTGTCTTTCAGATGACTTTGTAGGTACACCCCCCCCCCATATCCTTGCTCATGCCATTTTTGCTGGTTAAATTGATTAATATCTTCCTTTACCTGGTCAGCATATATAAAATATGTTGTGCATCCAGGGAAAAAACCTCTGAATACTGCGTGGTACAACAATTTAAACATCAGTCCAGCTTGCAGACCTAATCTCATGATGAATAAATTTGTTTTGTTTCTGTGTAGTATACATTGAATAGTTAATTTCTGCAAATACTCTGGGATCTGTGACTTTCAACATCCTTCCCCTCTGCCACATTTTGTCAACATTTCCTTTTGTTGGTATGGTTGGCCTTACTGCTTTCTTAAACCACTTCTTGGGACATAAACATGATGTGCCCTGTGCATTACTATAGCCTGCTTGGGACATCAGTCCAGTTGCTGATACTGGGCTTCATAAAGTTTATGTAATCTGTTTCTTCCATCTTCTCCGTGATGGTTGTAACCCCCCATTTTTTCCTCACCCTGTCTTCCAAATAAATAACTTTAAGGAACCATTCCTCTCGATATGTCTGACTTTATTCCATCTGTCCTTAATTTCCTTTTTTGACTTTTGCAGTTTGACCAATTCACTGGAGTAATTATTAAGTGCTTTGTCTGTGTTTCAATTTTCAACGCATTTGATTTTATGTGCTCCTCTGGGGTCCCACATATGTTAAAGACCTCTTAGTATATCTCACAATTTTATCTTCAAAGTTGTTAGAAGCCATAACTTGCATCTGTATCATACACAGATCTCCTTCCCAACGAATCTCTGCTAAATCCTTGCTCAGCACGACTTTCTTCTCTCCCCTTTTTTTTTTTTTACTTTAATTCTCCTCAATGTTTTCTTTCTTGAGATCCAGGCGTGATCATCTTCAGTCTGGAACTGAATTCAAACTGAACTAATTTCTTTTGCCAACTGTTTTCTGCAATTATTGTTTTTTCCTGATCAGAGATCTACAGTTAACATAATTCTCAGTGAGCAGCCATCTTGGAGCTCCAAGATGGAAAGGTTAAGGGTCAGGCTTCCCTTTTAGCTTAGTGCATAACACCATGGCAATGCACAAATAGAAGGTATTTGTGCTCACAAGTGCAGTAGCTAGAAAACGCAAGACTTTCACCAAAATCTAGATCTCACTGATTACATAGGGGCCTTTTCATTAATCAGCTGTTAAATTCCTTTCAGCCTGCTGAATCCGCATACCTATATTTCATGTCATTGTAAGCATTCTTAGTTCCAGTTATGCCATGTACAAGAATCTATGAAATTTAAGCCTTAATGTGTAGGAAATCCTATATATTCTTCCACAGTAATCATATTTCAATGAAGATTGATCTGCTTTCATGCCTGAGGTAGTTTCTGAAGTTTATTTGAATCATTTCATTCAGCTACTAATCCTCCTAATTATGAAAACAAAGGTGAAGGTCTTCTTACTTCAGGTGTTGACTATTAGCGATATATTATTTGGAAAAAACAAAAAGACTCGAGAAAGACCGACCAGTTGTTTGCTCTTTTATGAAAAGCAGATGGGATTTCCCCTTAACAAAACAAAACACATATGAGTAATTAGCTCAAGGTATCTCTTTTTGCTGTGGTAATGACAGGAGAAGACGAAGAACAACTTCCCATTCAACTAGGTTGCTGCCACTTTATAAGCATCATAATGTTTGCTTGGGATATCCTAGAGACAGGGAACTAGACTGTTGTGAACAACTTTACAAAACATTGCAAGTTGGACTACCCCCTTCTCATTTGCATGTTAGAGTTTGGGAATCTCTGTCTCTCTCTGTCTAATCCGGGAATCCCCAGGTGAGTGGAGAGCCTTACAGTCCATTCAGTCCTGCTTGGGAATCGATCATGAGCTCATCTCTGCATGGTGAGTGTCAGGTGGTAGGAAGCAGGCCAGCTTCCTAGTCCTGCAAGGTGGCCTTCCCTCTCCCAGTAGAACAAAACCTCTTTCTTGGTAACTATTTTGAGGTGTGCTGTAGCTGACCTCTGAAGGGAGGCATGCCTCCATAATCTGCATTACCCTTGATTTTACCAAGTGCATGGTATGCAAACTCACTAAGCTTCAACTTCTTGACGCAAACACCCAGTATTCCTGCTAGGTGCCAGCCATGTGACGGTTAAGAAGGCTGTTCTGTTACACATACAGTTTGCATGTCGCCCTAATGGTCATCTTAGAAAAAGTTCCCACATTTGATGTCTAAAATGCCAAACCTTCCATGTGTTCCTGAAGTCACCAGATCATGACACAGAGCTTTCACCAGCACTACCTGTCTAGCCTCAGAAGGGATTGTATATGAAGCATTGCCATAAGTGACCGCACTACAAACTGGACTCTTTCTGGAAGTGAAGAGACAAGTCTGATGCTTTTATCAAGTTTCTGGGGACATTAATTGTGGTGTTTGAGTAAAACAAGGACTGACATGAGGGTTGCTTGTATGTTGACTTGTTAGTGTCAGAAAGTGAGGAGAAAGAAGGGTAGTTGGAGGCCAGACATCAGTCAAAACATTCTCCTGTTAAACCTGCTCTTGAAGTCACCTTCCATTTGTCACATATCATGATTCACCTTCAGTTAGCTAGGGGGCTGAACTCCCACCAGTGATCAACCAAAACAGAAGTGTGAGAGGTTCAACCCTAGCAACCCCCAGGGGATCCACAACACCATCTTATCCATACCAAAGTGTCTAAATACTGACAGCACATAACCTGCTGTCATGAATCACTTCCTCTGGGCTTTCATTGAAGGCTCAGTGGTATGGTGGTATCACTTGGAATTAAAAAGTCTCTTTCTCAGAGCTAACCTGGATTGTGCATAACTCTGTGGCAAGAGTCAAAAAGACTTATTAACAGAGTGTTTCAGCCATGCACTCACTACTTGACATCTTGTGGAATTTGTCCTTGTGATTCTAGAAGGATGCACTTAGAGAATATGGACCGATGCAGCCATCAGGCCTTGCATTAATCTCTCATTACCTAGTTTCACTTCTCATATTTCTCCCTCAACAGTGCTGCTACATCACTCAACTCCCAGCCCTCAAATATTGAGTGTTCATCACTTTTTCTTTTTTGTATCTCCATACCTGCTAACCATCTGGCCAGTCTTAGCAACTTTTCCCATTTATTTCCTAATAAAATGAAAGCTCATCACTGTCTCTCTGCCTGTCTCTCATACAGGCAAGCCATCATGGGATTTTTGGGTATGTGCCTACATTTCCACTACATGTCCAGAGATGGCAAAGGATTTTTCATTCAATAAATCTTACCAAGGGTTTATCACCCACTTCTTCAAGTGACCTAACCCCTCAAAAGGTCATTTCCTCTCCTTTTAAGAAAACATCACCGTGTGATTTCTGGTCTTCACTGGGTATTTTAAGATGGACTTTGCACCCCAGAAATGAGAAACTCACCTCTCCCCCGACTGGGATGTGCAGCCATTGCCTTATCTGTCTTCTTTTGGCAGTTCCTCTAAAACCCAAGCTGCTTATCAAACCTGAAATATCTGTCTTATAGTAAAGGCTTTACTCCTGTATGTTCTTAGATTCACAGGAGATTACCAGGCTAATGGCTTAAGAGCATTTACAATCCTAGCCATATACCCCGGTTTTACCCAATATATGACCCTAGGGGCAAGAGTATGGCCTGGATTTATGCCTGTACATTGAGTATCTTACAGATTGCTCCTGTCCATAAGGGATATAGGCACTACTTCAGGTTTGAATTTGCAATTCCCCATCAACTGATCCAAACTGTATTTGAAGAGGACCAGTGAAGGGCTCTGCTTGTTCCAAAGAAGGGCCCATCTCTGAGACACATATGTGTGTCTCCAGCATGTTTTGTTTAAGTTGCTGACTATGTTTAGATCCCTAGATCAGGTGACCTTGTGCTGTTTGAATTGTGGACATGTAGCATCTCCAGCAGGGCTGGATTTGTGACTGCCTTGTAGGCCAGGCATAGGTCACCCCTTAATAGTTGGTTAAAGACATTGTAAAGGGATAGGGCTTTCAGTCTATATCCATAATTCATGTTGTTTACACCTTTTATTTTCTTTGTGAAGAACCTCTGTGGTCACTCCAGGTCCTGTAAGTGCCTAGTCAAGTACATTCTAAATGGAGCATTGCACTTGATTGTTGGTCTAATTAGGTCTGAGTACAGTGGGACTATAATTTCCTTGAATCTGGATGCCATACCTTTACTTATAAGTTGTGCCACATAAAAGAACTTCCTCACCACTGTGGAGACATGGTGGTCAAAGTTCAGGCTACTATCTATCCGTGTACCTAGATCTCTCACCTCTGGCTCTACTCTTAGAGGTGTGCTACTGATGTAATTTGCAGAGGTGTTTGAATTCCCAAAGGGTATCATAATGCATTTTTTCACATTTAAATTTGGGGCATGGTTCTGGCACCAATCATTTGTCTGATCAAGACCCTACTCCAGGATATCTATATCACTGAGGGAGTCAATGATTGCCCCTAGCTTGCAGTTGTTGGCAGACTTTGTCATCCATAGGTCTTCCATATTAGTCTTGACTTCAGAGAAGTATATTCCAAACAGGAGTGGTCCCAGCACTGAGCCCTGTGGCACACCACTAGTAACTGGCCTCTTGCTGGATCTGGATTCACCCACTTTAATCAAGTCTTGTCTGTGAGCCAATTGGCAAGCCATCTGGTGACATAGGGATTTATGTCCAGTTTTGTGAGATTATTTATAATACCCGAGTGGGAAATTGTGTCAAATGTCTTGTTCAGGTCAAGATAGGCAGTATGGGCTGTTTTACCCTCATCCATGGCCTTAGTGACCTTCTCAAAGAAATCCACCAGATTCAGTAGGCGTGGCCTGTCCTTGACATAGCCACATTGGGTTGGGTCCAGTGCTTGGATGTTTTCTGTGTCATCATCAGATCAATGATTATTCTTTCCATGATACTACATATAAGATTAGTTAAACTTATGGGTCTGTAACTTCCTGGGTCAGTAGATGGTCCCCTTTTTGCAGAGGGATGACTGTTGCTGTCCTCCACTCTATTGGGACAAAGCCAGTCTGGAGGCTGTGGTTAAACAGAGATCCTAATGGCATAGCCGGTCCTAGGCATAGGCCAACTAGGGCGCCCTTAGCGAGCTGTAGCAGCAGGCTTTTTCAGTATTTATTTGCTGTTAGTAGACCATGATGGGGGGGGCAGGCAGCATTGGGGAGCATGAAGAAGCCCTGCCTAGGGCACCAGTTGACCTAAGGCCGCTCCTGCCTAATGGGCCTGATAAGTCATGATTTAAGCTGTTTAAGAGGCAGCCTGGTATATCGTTAGGCCTCATTGAAGCCATGTTTTTAACTTGTGGCAACCTGTTCTTTGGTGATAATTGGCAGTGGAGTGGTGAAGGGTATTTCTTGGGGGAGAACTGGGGGTGATGGAACGGTACAATTTGAGCTGAATTTGTCAGCCAGAAGATTTGCTATATCTTTCAGCTGAGGACAGGTGATGCCATCTACAACTAATTCTACACATTGATGGGTGTTATCCTTAAGACTGAGGACATAACTGAAAAATGCCTTATGGTTATCCCCTGCTTATATTTATGAAGGGTACCAGAACTTGTCAGAGATTTAGGAATGCATGGCTAAGCTTAAAAAGGACCTTGCGGTCATTAGCCCAATAAACACCTATGAACATATGAACCTAAAAATGATTTCCTTAGTTACACTCATTTGCTCAGCCAGTATTAATGACAGGGTGCTCTGTAGGGAATTTTTAAAGTCTGCCAAATCATTACACTCTGAGAACATATGCTCCCAGGTACCTCTTTCTACCCTGTTATACCGCCAACATTTGCCATCTACATGAGAAAAATTTCTTTGGTGTCTGCTTGGGGTATAAAAATATCAATGCAAACACTTGTAGGCAAAAATCCTAAATCTTCTAGATTTGTTTGCATATTTGTATGTCCTCCCATTGTTTCTTTGTGAATTGCATATCAGCTTTCTTCCCAATCTTTCCAATCTTTTCTGATTGAGTCCTATAGTTGTCATGCAATATTTTATATGCCCTAATAATTATTTCTTTTTAACAGAAGCTTCTGTTCTAGATTCGTTTAGAAACTGAACCAGCACAGGTCTTTCTTTTAGGACTCCCCTATCGCTGTCTCTTTGTCTATACTCTGATATCAATCCCTGTTAGGGAAAGCAATCACCAGCCTGCAATCCAAATGTCTTCTTGGCCTCTTCTCATTCTATTACATTTTTCTCTGTAATTATTTGTTCCCAAAACCCTAGTTCCTTTGCCAGCTTCCTCCAGTAATTCCAACCCCCTCTTGCCTATTTTCTGTACCCCTATTTACAGCCATCTCTATTGACAGAATCTCCTTTCTCCATTCTCACGTTGGCTTAATTCTTAGCATACTTTCTGCTACTTTATGAATATGATATTCTGTATGAGTGTTGTTATTCTCCTTAAGGATCTGCATCCAAAATCCCAAATCCCATTCTTTCCTTATTTCTTGAATTAACCCCCCCCCCCCACACACACACACACACACACACACATTTTGAATTGTAGTTTTCTGGTTGTATTATGTGTAAGAACCTGAACTGTGTTGCTCTAAAATATTCATTCAAATCAGGTAATCTTAAACCTCCTTGTTCTGTTGGGAGGATCAGTTTATCCGACTTGACCCTTGACCTTTTCCTTCCCAAATAAAATCCTTCAACTCTTTATTAATTACTACCCCCAACCTTTCCTCTGGTTGATAAAAATTGTTACTGCTTGTTTCTTGCTATCCATATCCATAGGCAAGAGCTTCCAGTTCCTCAATTTTTGTATTATCTTTTCTCTTATAATGTATCGTTAGCTCTCATAACAGAATCCTTTTTAATCCATATGACTTATTTTTAACCTTAAGCAAACAAAGTGCACTGGCAACCGTTAAATGAATAGCCTAAATTGTGCATTACTATATTTAAAATATAAGTAGTAAAGTTGCCAGGGATGTGACTACTTGTAAAGGCATTTACTTCTCTCAGTATCAGAGTTTCATTTAGTTTCACTGAATTGCTTTCCAGTTCTCCTTTATACTAATCATAATGTTTTTGCAAAAAAATTCCAGACAGCACATTCATTAACAATTTTCTGATTAACTGCCTTCAGTTTTAGTCTCACCTTGGCACAATGTATGATTATCAAATCCCATTCTTATATTCAAATTCTCCAGTATGGCTGTACCAGGCAGACACTTGGTGTGTTAATCATGGGTTTACTCTCAACACTAAGAAATGCAGTATACTTTCCTTTGGAAATTCTAGCACCACTACTGCTTATCATAGCATTCCAATTAAATTTGATACAGTCGTTGGGGACTTGGGTACATACTTTAATAACAGATTCTCCGTAGACCACCATGTGCATGTGGTGGTTGGAAAATCCTTCTACCTTGCACAGAATATACTTTGTGGCATTTCCACAAGGTTCAAAGAAGTTACAGTCCCACTTTACTAATTTTTATTAAGCCAGCCATTGACTATAATGAGCTCTTAGGTTCATACATGATCATTACTTACTATTGATCTGTGGGGATCTTTAGAAACCTAGCCATACATTCTCATGACATGATTATCCCTTATATTTTCAGTATAAATAATCCAGAAATAATCAGAGCATTTTTATGTTGCACTGAGGAACTAGGGTGTTAAACAAGGGGTGAATTTGTGGTTTTCCATCCATTCATCCATATTACATATGAATAGTGTTAGGAAAGCACTTTGCTTTATGTGAATAGGAAGGTTCTAAAGAAGTGTTATTGTCTGTGGTACATAACTATCTCTTCAGCATGTTCTAATTATGTTGCAAAGAGATTTATATCTCTTGAGTGACTATTAATGCCCCCGTTGGACTTGGAAATGTGCAGTAGGTCTGATAGAATAGGGTCTGTTGATGCTGTCTGCGTGAGACAGAGATCACCTCTCGGTAGCCTGTATGACACTGAGATGAGGGACAAGGCTTTCAGATGGTCTGCACAGATTTTATGATGTACAGCCTTGATTTTCTTAGTAAGAAAGCATTGTGGGTCTTCATTTTGTCTCAGATGTTTGTACAGGTACATACCGAAGGGGCATTATACTCAAACAGTTCCCTTTGGTAGATACTTTATCAAACACCTAAACCAGCTGGAGAGACCTGAACATTTTCTCACAAAAAGATCTCAGGTCTCAGTAGCCTTAGCTACTCTGATAGACTAACAGATTTTTTACTCGGCTCAGTGTCCTATAGACTACTGAGAGGTGATCTCTGTTCAGTTTTCCTTGCTATGAGTGACCCAACACTATTTAAATTCCTTCAACTAAATAGAACAAATGGTAAAGCGAACACCCATTTTACAGTGCTAAACCTAGGCTGTCACAACCTATGCTGTCACATCAATGACACTAGATGACCTGACAGATACATCATCCAGTGTAGCCACTATTTCTGGAATAGGCAGCCCTTACCTTTCAAATAGAGTACTCCTCTAGTGTCCTTTAAAGCTATGACTGCATGGGTGATCACAGTTTCACCAGGGATATGTGGAGAAAGTCTACTTAATGGGGGGGGGACTGCTAGTCCTTCAGGAGTACTCTGTGATGAGGCTGAGCTTCTTGATGGACTCCTTTGACTGTAAGCTTTGTAAGAACCTAAATATGTCACCCAGTAAACCCCCCAATGTTTTCTAAAACCATAGTTCTTTAATGTTTTTACCATTTCCTTAGGACTAATATTTAAAAAAATAACTTGGTAATCTCTCCCACTATCAGTGTGCCTTTTTTTCCAGTGTTATCATCATCATCAGCCCCCTTTTTCCCATTTTTTCTACATGGGGTCGGGGTATCATGTCAACTGTCACCAACTCTCTTGATTCAGTGCCACACTCCTGCCTTCTTCACCACTCATGCCTGACTGTCACAGATCTTCTTTCACACAATCCATCCACCTCTGCTGGATGTCCTTGTGTCCTCTTACCTTCTTCTTGTCTGTCCCAAATCTTCCTCACCAGATTGTCTTCTGCCTTTCTGCACATGTCCAAACCACCGTAATCTGTTCTCTTTGATCTTTTCTGCAATTGGAGCTACTTTGGCTTCTGCTCTTATGTCCTCATTTCTTCATCTGTCCCACAGTGTGCATCCTACCTCCCTTCTCAGGCACTTCAGTTCCATCACCTCTAGCTTCTTCAACTGTTCTACCTTTACTGCCCAGGTTTCTGTACCATACAGTAGTACTGGTCGCACCACTGGTTTGCACACCTTACTTTTCAGCTTCTTTGGCATTCTTCTGTCATAGACTACACCTGACACTCTATGCCAGTTGGCTGCAGTCCCTCTGATCCTAGGTTTGACCTCCTCATTCAGACTTCCCTTCTCAACCACCCCTCCCAGATACTTGAAGGTGTTTACCTGTTCTACTGTCTTCCCTTCTATCTCTATTCTCAGCTTCTTCTGATGTCCTCAGTTTGCTGCCATTACCACTGTCTTATATGTGCTTAGTTTCATCCCATGTGCCTTCAGATTTGCATTCCATTCTCATATCCTTTGTTGAAGTTCTAGCTCAGAGTCTTCCTGTACTGCCACATCATCTGCATACAGCAACTTTGTTGATCTGCCCCCTCCGACCTGTTTCCTAATGTAGTCCATCACCAGTATGAACAGCAGTTGCTCAGAGCTGAACCCTGGTATACACCCACTCCCACTGGGAATCCCTCTGTGAGGCCAAACGCTGTTCATACTTGAATCATTGGGTCCTTTTACATAGCCTGCACTAATTCTACCAATGTTTCTGGGACTTCAAACCATGGCAGTACTGCCCAGATCAGCTTTCTGGGACCTTGTCATGTGCTTTCTCCAGGTCTAGGAATGCCCAGTTGGACTTTCTCCTCATCTCTAGCTTTTTCTCAAGTATCTGTCTCACTGCAAATATCGGGTCAATTGTGCTGCATCCCGATCTGAATCCGAACTTATCATCTCCCATCTTATGTTCCAGTACTCTGCGTATCCATTTATCAATCACCTTCTCCAGAAGTTTCATGTAATGTGATAGGTTTGATGCCTCTGTACTGCCCACAGTTGTGGATGTCCCTTTTGTTCTTTTACACTGGCATGAGTATGCTTATTCTCCAGTCATCTGGGATGTGCCTTTCTCTCCACACTGCTGTTAGTACCCACAGGAGCCATTTCTCCCCTGTCTCACCAAGCATCTTTATCATATCTGCTGTGACCACATCTGAGCCTGCTGCTTTCCTTGACTTAAGTTTCCTTAGTGCTGTTCTTACTTCTTTTAGGGTGGCTCCTCTTCTTCTCTCATCATAGGCTGTTTCTGGGGCACTACAGCTTCTATGGGGTTTTCTTCATTCAGAAGCTGCTGGAAATACTCCTTCCATGTGCCTTTGATGTCCTCTGGGCTGGTGAGAAGGTTGTTGCTGGCATCCCTTATGAAGGGTGTCTGACTATCTTCTTTATCTTTCTGTCTTTGTCTTGCAACCTGATATAGCTTCTTTGTGCCCTTTAATGATTCACTTTCCAGAAGTTGGTAGAGTGCCTCTGATGCCCTATTCTTTTCTATTGCAACTTCCTTCTTAGGTTCTTTGTTAGCCAACCAGTAGTCCTTCCTAGCCTGGTCAGTCTTTTCTATCTCCCACTTCTTCCTGCACTCCTTCTTTCTTTTGATGACTTCCTGGACTTCTACATTTCACCACCAGCTTTCCTTATGTACCTTATTTCCATACCTGGCTTGGCCACATATCTTTTTTGTAGTCCTAACACATGCTGTTTTTAAGCGTTGCCATTCTTGTTCAACTCCACCTATTTCCTCCTCTTCTTGGGGTGGTAGAGCCCTGAGTAATTCATTGAACAGTTGTACTTTCTCTCCAGTCAACTTCCAGGTCTTCAGCTTGGTCTCTGTTGACCTTAGAGCCTTCTCTGACCACTGCTTGCAGCTGATTGTGGCAACTAGTGGTTTATGCTGTGGGCTGACTGTTTCACTGGGGGTGACTTGCAATCATGGATTCTACCCCAGTGCCTTTTTCTTACTAGGAGGAAGTCTACATGAGTTGCATATTGGCTACTCTTGTATGTGATCTTGTGATGGTCTCTCTTTCAGAACCATGTGTTGGCTACTATCAAGCCATTTGCCAGACAGATGTCTAGAATGGCTTCTTCTTTATTCCTGTTGCCCCAACCATGTGGACCCAGGCAGTCCTCATATCCTGTTCCGTCTGTCCTGATATGTGCATTCAAGTCACCCATTATCAACACCAATTCATGTTGTCCTGCTTTATCTAGTAGGTCCTGCAACTGCTGACTGAATGCCCTCTTTTCTTCACTATCACAACCCTGCTGTGGGGCATAGGCTGAGATTATGAATACTGTCCTATCATTACACTGGAGTCTGATTGCCATGAGTCTGTCATTCATTTTGATGATATCCCTCACTGCTTTCTGAAGCTTCTCTCTCACCATAATTCCTACACTGTTTCTACCCTGTCCCCTCCTGAGTAGTAGAGTTTGGATCCCAAGCCAATTGGCTTTGCTGCACTGCCCTTCCATCTCATCTCTTTGATACATAGGATGTCCAGCCTCCTCCGTATCATCCTGTCATCCACTTCCAAGCTGCATCCTGTCAGTGAACCTACATTATGTGTAGCAATTCTCAGTTCATGTTTGGCAGGTTGTTAAGTTTTACGTCCAGCTTTTGCTCAACAGAGCTATCCCAGGTAACCCAGGCTGGGCAACTAGACACCGTCCAGCCAGTAGCTTATTGACCCAGGGCTGCTGGGCTTTATGGCAGGCACACACTGTAAAATAGGGGCACATATAGCCCTCCCACCATTACTGAGAGTCCCTGGTATAGGTCAGATTCTCAACCCACTTATTACTGATAACTACTGGTGCACATTTTGGCGACATTAGTCAACATGACTGAATCACCTAGGGCCATATTTTACATCATTGGGTGGCTAGCCCTGCCATGGCATGCAGTCTGTGATCCATGTTCTCTTATCTTGAGAATACTGCGCACCATAGTAGATGCCCAAAGCGGCTGGTCTGTACAACTCTTCCCCTATAGTGCACCATGTAGAGTCTGTGCTGCTGCCCACAGCTCCATTCATTGCTGAGTTTGAGATGGAAACACAGCATATTTTTTGGACGTGGGAGAAACCCCACAGGGGCACAGGGAGAACATGCAAATGCCAAACAGGCATTGGTCAGAGGTCAGGATTGAACTTTGTACCTTGTAGATGGGAGGTGAAGACTTTAATCATTATGCCAACTGGTCTCTCTCGGTCTAAGAATCGTCATTATTTCCCTTAGCATAATCAGCGAATGCAGTATATTTCACATGTGTATGTAGCCGAGCTGTATCATGTTTTCGTTTTGTCTTCATTTGTATTTTTTACAGTAACGTACAGTCTGTGTCCTCTATTGCAGGTAACCATCACTTTTTAATATCCTCTTTTTCCTTTCCTTTCTGAACAGTTTTGTTCTCTTTTCTTCCTTTTTCTCCATGACTCTTGTAATCTTTATCTCAAAATTTGTAACTATTCCTTACTCATGTTTTATAATCATCGCATCAGATCCTACTGCCCCTTCTACATTGCATCAGATCCTACTGCCCCTTCTACATTGCATCAGATCCTACTGCCCCTTCTACATTGCATCAGATCCTACTGCCCCTTCTACATTGCATCAGATCCTACTGCCCCTTCTAATTGAATTCCCTTTAGTGCAGTGATGACGAACCTATGGCACGCGTGTCAAAGGTGACACTCCACGACATTTTGGGTGATAAACCAGCATTCACCAGCACCCGAGTTAACAAAGAAACTGCTTTTGCAGCTGTTGTGTGTAGTGCATTGGATCACTTTGTGCCAGTAGTCAGTTCAACAACACTGTTGCAGAGGTAAGCAAGTTGTTAACCTCAAAGACTATTTCGGTATACGTTCTTGATAGAGTCTGCAAAGGGCAGCGGTGACACTGTTTTATCTTCGTGATTACACTTCTGCAAAGGGCAAGTAGTCTGCATTTCTACGAGTGTGCTGTTTTACATTCCTCTCAACTGTCCCTCTTAATCCCTCCTCGAAATGGCAGATTTTTAAACTTAATAATGACAATAATTAGATTTATAGATTAATTTTACTTCAGAAAATGTATATTAATTCATGTTCATTTTTTCCGTCAGTGTCTCGAATTAATAGTACTAGTAGTTTAAAACTGTCCATGTCTCTTATTTCTAGATTTGTCCCTCATTCTGTTGAGATTTATCCCTGATGGATTGAGAGCCATGCTGTTTTATTTATTTTTATTTATGTATTTATTTTATTTATTTATTTTTTGTTGGGGGAGGGGTGACATGCAAGCAGAATCAAGTTTGACATGTTCCGAATTTTTGACATGCCGAACCAAGCGGATCATCATGACTGCTTTAGTGTATATCATACTGTAATGCCAACTTTCATCGTTCCACTTCCTCTTTTGCTGACTTCTTCACTTTCCACACCATTTCTTCTTCTTTTGTTTTCTTCCCATCAAATAACAATAAATATGTATCTACTCTATCACATTTCTCTTCTTGCATTTTATAGTCTCCTAGTTCATCTTTCAGTAAATCTATGCTACTGACATTCTTTTTGCATTTATTTTGCCAACAATGGTGTAATCTCTCTTTCATTTTATGAAAATTGTTTGCATTTTTAACAACTTTTCATTTTTCTTTGTCTTTCTTGTGCATCTTTTTCTCTTGCTTATAATATTCCAAGTTGTCTAATTCCAATAATAAATTCAGCTTGTCCATGTTTTCTTTATACCTTTTCTTTTTCCACGTGTCAGAAATGTACACTCTTTTTGTCAGTTTCACTGTGTAGACATTTTGTTTACAGTTATTCTGTAAATGATTTCCTAACCACGAATGTCATATATTCTTTCTGTGCATTCTTTTATGATGTCCCCTTTTACACCACAAAAATAGAAACCTTCATAACAAAATCTTACTCCCAAATCGTCTCTTAAAATATTCTATCATCTCAGGTTTTGTCGTGAAACGTATCCATTCATCTATCCATCCATCCTCAGCCCCTTTTCCCATTTTGCACATGGGGTTGGGGTGTCACTTCGGCAGTGACAATCATCTTGAGCCAAGGTTTACACTGCCAAGTGTCTAGTCTTGCCATGGTAGTTCATTCGCACCACTCACTCATGCACACACTCTCACCTATGGCCAATATAGAGTGTCCAATCCACCTGCAATGACTGCATGTCTTTGGAATGTGGGAGGAAAGCGGAGCATCCTGAGGAAACCCACGTGACCGCAGGGAGGATCCCTTACTAAATCTTTTCCTACTTCTGTATTCACTTCATTGCTCTGTAATCTGCAAATTCTACCATTTTATTCCATTTCATACGTATATATAAAAATTCACAAAAATAATGTATTCTTGTCACATTTTCTCCTATTTGTGTACACCCTTCCTGTTTCATTATTCATAAATCTATTTCCTTCATTATATCTAACATAACATGTCCACTTCTGTCTCCTTTCTTTTCCTTTATGTTTTCTAAACAGCAGTTAAAATCTTCTACACAAATTGGTAGTACATTCACCATGTCAAATGTTTGTAGTAAAGAATATTGCAACCATTAGTTTGTCTTTGATAGGTGCTTATAGCATGTACAGTCTCTGTACTTACCTTTCCAAGTGCAGTCAGAATTATCAATCCTTCTGGACATGCTATAATATAACTGTTTACTTAGAGACCTTTTTTACATCAAATTAGCCATCTGTGTGCATTCTTTTGTTCCATATTACTGTCCTGCAATACTATGCCAAAACTGCATACCTCATGCTATAACTTTATTATTTTTTTTTTTGCTTTTCACATTAATTGTGAGCAGTCACCAGTCTCTTTCACCTTTTAGCTTTCATTTCTTCTCTAAAATTTTTCATTTTTCTCTGGCTTTTACTTGCTACCTGTTGTTTTTGAAACATCCCTGTCATTTCCTTCCTCTGCCTCAAGAAGACTCTTTTACTTCTGTGTCTAGTACAGACTATTTATTTAATAAACATGCTGCAGTTTAACCCAGTAATTCCTTTGCATTTTATACATTCAACTCTACTGTGTACAAATTTTCTTTCTGTGCATTCTTTTTTGTCCCCTTTTTACACCAGAAAAATAGAAACCCTTTGGTTGCTCCCTCTAAAACGTAGCACCTTTAAATAACTGTATCTTAATTATATTTCTAGTTCTGGGCCCATTCTTGTAGAAAGGTTAATACCTATCTTATAAGAAGGGGATTTTAACCATGTTTCTTTAATACCAAGAATGCCAAGAGTCTGGGTTGTAACCCAGGCTTTGAAGTTGTCTCATTTTATTGTTAATGATCTGGGCATTCAAGTGTTGAATGTAAGACCTTTGGATATGTGATGTATTCTTGTATTAACAGTATGCTTATGGAATATGGGGTGGTTAGCAGACCTGCCCCAGTATGGAATAGCATCTTAAACCTTCAGAATTAGTAAGGTAAGGAGCAGTTTTTGTGAAATAAGTTTGATGGGCACATTTTGGTTTTGGAGAGTACATGGAGTCTCATATATGGATGGTTTTGTGTGAGAAAAAGGGGGTGTCAATCTTGAGTGAAGGACATAGAGAAAGGATCATATAGGTTTGTAGTGTAAGATACTTTGGAAATATAGTGGTGGGCAATGCTGGTGGTTATACATTAGTGGTCAGTAGAGAATAGCAGGAAAAAAACATAGGGAGACTGTAGATCATTGAGTATATTGTTCCTATTCAGCCACTGTAGCTAGATAGCACATGCATATAGTTACTGAGCATGTGCAAGATCAGTGCCATTTTGTACAGTTAGTCAGAGTGAATGCAGTCATGAATGGAGAGTCACATGCAAGTGAATCAGTTAGTTTAAATACATGTTCTAATTACTGTTCCTGGCATGTTTAGGTGCAATAAATATCTTGAACCCATACACAGCTTCATTGTCTCTTTGAATGCATGAAATAAGCAGCAGTGACATAGAATTATTCAAGTGGTCCACTTCAAATAAGCCATGTGATTGGCTATTCAGTTACTATGGGGTAACAGCAATGGTGACCTGAAGTAACACTTGTTTCAAATGAAAGAGCTTGGTTAATGATGTTTAGATATGGAATTCATAAGGAAAGAAAGAAAAAATAGAAAGTTGGTTAGTGGCTTGAAGCGGAAAAGTACCCAGCAGGGCACAGCAAGACGATATGCAGATGAGCAGAAGCAGTGACTGAGTTTGTGACTGAAGGGGGAAGGGTTGTAGATTGTCCAGGTAGAAGCACAGTAATGATTTAGGAAGGCAGTGGAAAATGATATTTCACCAAGAATTATTTAATATTGAAAAAAAAAGGAAGTTACACAGATTGTTTATATATGGCTTGGGGCTGCATTTATTGAACAACAACAAAAAATGTATGCACCCACCAAGGTTGCTTGTTATTGAATGCAGAAACCTGCTTTGATATGTTGGTCTTTTACTGGAATTGTATTTATTTTGTGACCACTAAGTGTGCTTTTAGAACATATAGCAAGCATATTGACATGGCAGTAAGAGAGTACAGTGTTTATTTGTGATGGGGGAGTAACAAATGCAGAGCACTTCGGTGTAAATGAATGCAAAATGTCCATACTGTGTTACGTACAGAGTGTTTCAGAATCCGTATATGAAAAAGAAAAAGTAAAGTCATGTTCCTGTATGTGGCATCACTGTAGGAAGTCTGTCTTTCTCACTCTAGCTGTGAAGAGTCTGTGTCTGGGCTGTCTTATTCATAGTCAGCATCGGTCTGCTGTTGAATTGACTTGTAACTGTATTTCTCCTTTTTGTGTCTCCCTCATCCTTTTAGTTTTAGTCTTGCAGTTTAAAGTGGGCCTTTAGCATAATGAAAGCAAGTTCACAAATGTGCATTTCGTGTGTGTGTGTGTATGTATGTTGGGGGAGGATAAGTATTTAATACAAATACAAATCTCACTTAAAAGAACATCTAAACAGAATGTGGGCTAGTGACTCATTCTGCCCACAGTTTAGAGCAATTACTGCTAAATGACATA
Source organism: Protopterus annectens (assembly GCF_019279795.1). Lineage (NCBI taxonomy): Eukaryota > Metazoa > Chordata > Ceratodontiformes > Protopteridae > Protopterus > Protopterus annectens. The sequence goes on along the minus strand of NC_056743.1, from coordinate 1,936,937,899 downwards.
TGTTTTATAGAGTCCAACTACTGAGTTTATTATAGGGAAGGAAATGCAGATTCTATGTGTCATTATATCTTCCGGTTATTTTGGTAAATGCTGTAAACACAGCCTCAAAATGACATTACTGGAAATGACTAGCTGCTGCTGTAAAGATAAGTCCTTATTAAGAAATGACAAATGCTACAAGGATGTCATTTTGGTTCAGTCAGGGAGTCTGCAGTTTCACACACAAAGATCAGAGTTCAAGGCTGCTTAACTGATATGTGGGCACACTACTGTTATCTGTCTGCAGGAATGAACGCTTGTGTTTTAAACAGAGAAAAAGTTTTTTTCAGTCATCTGTCGCCATTCTTTTTCTGTTGTTTACCCTCCACATGTTTTTGGCAGGTCAGTGCTTCTTCCTTCACAAAAACACTGTCTCTACGAAAACCCCACTAGGTATCAAAATCTACAGCAACAAACTTGAAATATAAAATCTGCACCAACAAATAAACAACACTCACTGCAGGGATTTGCTCCTAACTTGGTGCCTTCTCAGTTTATGGAATAAGTTACCACTACAGGTGAAAGTACTACCTTGTCTGCCTTTAAGGTCACCTTTGATGACTGGATGGGGAGACACCCATTTGCACCAGGGTTATTATGCATAACCCTGCTGGATTTGGGATGTGACCACAATTAAGTGCTCTAAAAAAAGTGGGAAAAACTTTTAAGTGTGCCAATATAAAGGTGAATATGACTGGGCATCCTACGACCCCCCACGATCACTTGCCTAGCATTGTGTCTATGCTCATATGAAAACCCACCAGGCATAGTTTGTTTTATATCTCTAGCAGACATTCTTGAACAACATGTCCTTCAGACTGAATACTAAATTTTAAGTGAACCCTTTGAATTATGAATAGCAGTTAGCCATGCAAGCAATGGTGATATGCAGCTTAATATAGATCATCACTGGAATGGCTAATTTATTGATTCACAACAGAGGCTAATGATACTAAATATGTTAACCTTTTCTCACAGAACAGGAACCTTCTGCTTCTGGCAGAATCTGACATCCTCCCTGTGCAGAAACACTGTGTCACTGACAATGCAGTTCCCTGCAATACTGTGTCTGATCCTCCTTGTGCAGAAACACTGTGCCCCTGACAATGCAGTTCCCTAATGTACTGAATCTGACTCCCATCTTGTGCAGAAACACTGCACCTCTGGAGGTGTAGCTTTTTATGGCACTGCAACTGGCTATCTTCCTATGCAGAAAGACTCACTGGCAGTGCATTTTCCTTCACTACTGAAACAGACTCCTTGTCTGTGTATGAAAACTGCATCTCTAGCACTGTCACTTTCTGTGATACTGAAGCTGGCTCTCCCACTTATCAGGAACATTGTGTCAATGGCAGTGCAGTTCCCTGCAGTACTGAAACCGACTTTTTTTTTGATCAGAAACAGTGATATTGGCAGTGTAGCTGTCTCTGGTGGTGAATCAGATTCTCTCCCTCTGCAGGGACAATATGGCTCTGGCAGAGGCGTTCTCTACAGTACTGAAAATGAGAGCCTGCTTGTGCAGGAGCACTGTGTCACTTAAAGCCCCACTCTCTGCAGTACTTCATGCAGTGCAGCTCACTGTCTCAGGAGCACTGTGTCACTGAAAGCCCCACTCCCTGCAGTACTTCATGCAGTGCAGCTCACTGTCTCAGGAGCACTGTGTCACTGAAAGCCCCACTCCCTGCAGTACTTCATGCAGTGCAGCTCACTGTCTCAGGAGCACTGTGTCACTGAAAGCCCCACTCCCTGCAGTACTTCATGCAGTGCAGCTCACTGTCTCAGGAGCATTGTGTCACTGAAAGCCCCACTCCCTGCAGTACTTCATGCAGTGCAGCTCACTGTCTCAGGAGCACTGTGTCACTGAAAGCCCCACTCCCTGCAGTACTTCATGCAGTGCAGCTCACTGTCTCAGGAGCACTGTGTCACTGAAAGCCCCACTCCCTGCAGTACTTCATGCAGTGCAGCTCACTGTCTCAGGAGCACTGTGTCACTGAAAGCCCCACTCCCTGCAGTACTTCATGCAGTGCAGCTCACTGTCTCAGTTGAGCTGGAATACTTTATCACTGGCAAGACTGAATCTAAGTCAATCCATATGGAGGAAGAGTAGAAACTCCTACACCTTTAGAACTGGGGCCCTCTCTTTCCTGAATTATAACACCGAGTCACTGGGACTGTAGCTCCCTATGGTAAGGAATCTGAGTCTCTCCGAGTACGAACCATGTGTCAGCAGCACAGCTGTTCCCCTGTAATACAGCACCTGATTCTCTTCCTGCATAGGAATTCTGTGTCACTTACAGTTAGTTTCCTTCACTACTAATTATATTTGTTTACTTTTTGTTTTGTTGATTCTGCCTATTTTAACCTGTTTTAAAGGGAACATCCAAGGTGATATTTGTAAAGAGTGAGAGAAATGTGTCCAGGATTCCAAGGATAGTCTGTTATAAGACAGTCTCATAAAGTAGGGAATAAAGGAGAGAATTTTTTTTTTCTTGATACAGACCATGTATATGGAGCTACTTACCAACCCAGAAACATATCGCCCCTGTGCAGAGAATCCCACTCAGATGATTTTGATTGAATACAACATTATGTTGATCCACTGTAGAAACAGAGGTAACATTAAAGAGACCCAGTTTGAGTCTGCAGGTGGTTAAGTTTTGTATAAGTTTTTAAAAGATTTAACGTACTCTACAGTGTGTCTTATCATGTTCTTTTGTGGGTCCATATTAGAGAAGACATGCTAGCTACCTGTCAGCTTCTTAGAGTTATGAGTTAAAATAAGGTTTTCATCTATTTGGGATGCATATGATCTTTTACTCCTGGACTCCATTTCTTTGGCCCTATCCATTCTTGCTCAGTATTAGACACCAAGGCCGTATGCAGTCCCATAATGCACCATCACGACTTAGAAACTATATCCTCCTTACTAAATGATGGCCCTAAGAAAAACAGTATCTTAAGACATGTTGCAGTTTTGTGTTATATGCAAATGCTTCAGGTTTGATTAGAAATATCCTCTTCAGTTTCGGCGGATAGCTACGGGGACTTTATTCACCCTGGCGTATGCAAACATGCTCTTGCTAGATTTTGAGTGAACAGACAGTTCTTGTATGGGTGTGTTGTACTTTAGGGTCCATTTATTGACAATTTATTATTTGTTGTTAAGGGGGGACATGGTTGAGTTGTCATCTCTGCACACTGATTAACAGATTGATTATAGCTCTCCCAATGTGAAAACAGAAATTTTGGAAAATAGCAAGTAAAAGTTATTACTTTAGGTAAAATACAGCTATGAGCTAGTCACTACATTGCCTGTATGTCAGCAAAAACAAAATCTGGAGAAATAAGAGAAAATAAACTTAAAAATGTATTTATTTATTTATTTTACATTTGTTATCCAGGAAAGTCTGACAGGACACATGTCCTTTTTCAGCGGAGGCCCGGGGAGAAAAGCTCCAAGTACAGAGTAAAATATTACAGTAGATAGTAAAAATACAATTGGATTACATGAATATTTAACATACATACATTTTAAGTCTATAAATAATCTTGTTGAAAAGTAATACCTTACAAAGACAGAGTTTAAACATTAAAGACTTTATAGTCATTGGGTTATATATATATATACATTGTAATAATGCAGGTAGGATGAGATATGTGTTTATGATAGACTGGAAAATTAAGAGTTCTGAGAAGACGGAAGGAAGGATAGGTAGTAGGTGTCAAAGGTCATTTACGGTAAGTAGGGTAGTTGTAGACATAAAGAGGATGAAGAATAAAGCTATGGGTGTTAGTGGTGTTAGTAATGGAAGGTGGGATATGTAGGAAGTCAGTTGGATTAAGGAAAGAAAGAGGACATATAGTGGGAGAAGCAGAGAGATTTGAGAGGGTAGAGTAACTGGAGGTGTAGAGCAAGAAAAAGGTGAGGTGATGGGGTGGGGTAGAGTGAATAGAGAGGGAGAGAGATGTATTGGTAGGCTGAAATTACTAAATAGAGATTAGTCAGGGTTAGTGCAGTTACATAGCCAGAGATGTTGTAGATGGGATTTTAAGGCTTTTTTGAAGGGGGTGAGGGGAGTTATTGCTGTGATATTGGGAGGGAGGCTGTTCCACTGCTTAGCAACAGTGTTGCAGTAGAGGGAAGTACCAGTGGAGTTACTGGCTTTGGTTACTTTTAGTAGGAGTTTCTGATTTGATCGCAAAACTCTAGTTTTGGCACTTGGTTGAAATAAGTTTTGTAGAGCAGGGACTTTGTTAGGGGAGTGATGAAGTTTGTGGGTTGTTATAAGTTGGTTATACAGAGTAAATGTATCTGCTTTATACACTCAGAAGCTAGAGGCTCTAATTCTATATTTTGGTTGAACTGTCATTGTTTATAAAGGATTATTGCTTTATACAGCAATATTTTGCTATGTTTTGGTTGAACTGTCATTGTTTATAAAGGACTATTGCTTTATACACTTGTACTCTTCTCCTATGCTAAAACATTTGGATTGTCTGCACTAGGGAGCATATTTTTACTTTCTGTGTAAGTGAACTTGGGAATTGTCAACGGCTACAGCTACCTGGGTTTGCGTTCCCGCTCTTGGAATGGATATACTGTATTGTGAATAGCGGCTTGAGTCTCCGCTGCTATCCTTGTTGAGTAAACGCTTTACTTAAACTACTAATGCCTTACATGAAGAGCGAGGCTGAATACTAGCCCTATACTTTACTGCTATTGAAGATTACTCTTGAATAACCTATATAGAATAAATACTTTGCTTTAAACTACTACATATGAATAGCGAGGCAGAATACTAGCTCTACCCCTTACTTTTACCGAAGAATACTGTTGAATATACAGTATTGACAAACATTTAGAACTCACAAGTAAAAATTGGCTCCTGAGGTAGGATAAAAGCGCAGCTCGAACAGGCTGATGAATTTATTTAAATTGGAATTTATTAAAACACTCTCCGACACAACAGGTTAAGCGCTTTCATCTGCTGGAATACAGACTTCATCAGAACCAAGAACTACACGTCACATCCAGTTTAAATAACCAATTTGGCGCCAAGAAATTTTTTACATTTAAAGTGATATACTATATATTACCTAATCATAAATATGAAGAAAAATACTTCCAAATATACATGTATATAATACCATAACAATTGATTATAACCACAACATAATATAGTTAAAAATATAAAAGTAGATTCATGGCATAAGCATATTATTCAAATATTAAAAAAGGTTTAATGCTAATACTGTCGTTAATACCAGGACTCCTAGTGGCATCTGTATAAATCTGCCACTTACTTTCCATCATAGCTAAAAAAACTTTCCAATTACCACCACATACATTATTGTCAATCTGTTCAATGATAGAAAATTTAAAATAATGTTCGTGCCCTTTACTTGATATATGCTTAAATAATGCATTGTTCGTGTCTTCCTTTTGTATCTTATAATAGTGTTCATATATTCGTGTTTTGATTTTCCTTTCTGTCTTTCCTATGTAATATGTTGGGCAGGATACACAAGTTGCTATATAAACAACTCGTCGGGTGTTGCAATTACCTGCCCTGCACTTGATATATGTCTTATTAATATTGTCCAACTTAATTCCCACTGCTTCACTGATATATTTGCATTGTTTACAGGAACCACACTTCGTGGTTCCTGTTAATATATTCTTCAATTTTCTCAAACCCTTAGTACTCTCTAGTAGCTTCTTGATATTATGGGCTGTTTTGCACACGCATTTAGGGTAGTTGCCTAAGGTTATTCCTATGCTATCAAAAATTGTAATCAAGTCCCAATGTCTGTTTAAAATTTCTTTTGCAATCATGAGTGACATATGGGTTATAGATGATCACACATGTATTATTATATTCTTGATTTATGTTGCCACTCCTATCAGATTCTTTGTTAACTACAAAAGTTTTTCCCAACAATGGTGAATATTTGATGCCCCATTGCTTGCTAACATAACTGACAACTTCCTTTAGCATGGGAATAGGGTAACCTCTTGTCCTAAACATGTTAAATATTAAATCTAGTTCTTCTTCCATAATCACTTTACTCGATGACATTCGTGCAGCACGAATGCACTGTCCTTTAAACACATTCTTGAACATGTGGGGTGGATGACTACTGCCAAATTCTATATAGTCGTTTGAAAAGGTGGATTTCCTATAAGCTTTAGATGCAAATCCATCTACAGTATGACTTATAAAAGTGTCCAAATAGGCTATACCTTCATTATTGATGTTATATGTAAATTTCAAAAATTCAGTCGTGCCATTAATGTAATCAATAAATGGTTTTATGGATTCAGATGGTCCCTTCCATAGAATAAACAAATCATCTAAATATCTAGTATATAAAGCAATGTGCGAATAATATTCACTACGAAACACATATTCAGACTCCCACTCAAGCATGACGAGGTTTGCAAATATGGGGGCACAAGAAGCCCCCATAGTTACCCCTCTATTCTGTCTGAAATACTCTCCTTGAAATTGGCGATAATTATGGTCTAATACTAACCCCATCATGTCTGTGATTAGATTAATCTTATCCCACATAAGTCCCAAATATTTTATCAAGCTATTACAAAAGTACTCAAGGCCTACTTCCTTAGGTATGCTGGAAAATAAATCTATTACATCGATTGTCAGGAAAATAAGATTGTCATTCCATATATCAGGTGTTAATTTACTTAAAAAATTCCAGGAATCCTTAGTAAGATGTGGGATATTCTTATACACATGTTTAGTCCATCTGTCAATAGTGACACCCATATTGTATGTCTTAGATTTAGATCCGGAAATGATAGGTCTGAACAGAGGTTTTTCCATACATTTATGAATTTTGGGTATACCTATGATTTTTGCCAAAATGGGAAATTCAACTTTCAAAAAATCATATATCTAATTTGTTATTCGATTATCTATTAAATATTCTTCGATTGCTAGATCTATCCTTTTATATCCTATATTCACTTGATTTAAAGAAATCTCTTCATAATTGCCAGACAAATATAGTATATTATGTATTTCGGCATTATAGTCAGAGGTATTAAAAATTACTATGCCACCTCCTTTGTCTGGCTTCATAATTCTTATTTCTTTATTTTCCATAAGCAATTCTAAACATGTCCTTTCCTTTTTGGTTAAATTATCTTTAAACACTTCATTATATAATTTGCCTGTCCTTATAGTATTGTACAACCAATAAATGTCTTTGCATACATTTTTTTCAAAATTAGCTACTTGTGTGTTTGGAACCGGGATATATGTGCTTTTCTTCATAAAATTATTATGTTTCACATATTTAATATTCTCATCCTTTTCTCCAAATTGAATAGCCAAATTTAGCCTTCTACAATACAATTTGATTTCTTTTATCGTATCCACTAGATTAAAACCTGTTGTAGGTATGTATTTCATACCTTTGCTAAATAATGTAAAGAATTCTTGACTAATGTTAAACTCTGTAAAATTGTAAACATTGAATCCATTATAAGTATGTAATATAGGGTATTTTCTTCTAATTTCTGTACTAGTCGTCAACTCCCTTCTGTGTATTATATCTTGCCCATTTAAATCTTGTAGAGTTGATTCTTGGTGATTGGTACTAATAAAAGGGGTAGTAATGACCTCCACTTCATTAGGGGTGTGTGTCAATGCACCCTTCTGTACTGCTTCGGGGCAGGATAAAATCTGCCCCCTTGAAAATTTGTGTCATCCTCATTCTTCCTATATCTACTTCTGACGTGATAATCTCTTTCCTTCTCAGTGACAGATTTGTCCTGTGGCCAAATGTACGCTCGATGATTCTGATACTGTTCCACATCCCTCTGTATCTTCCTATACTTTCTATTATGTGTACCAGAGGCCTTGTTATCTGCAATTTGAAACTGTTTAAAATAAAAATCTTCCCATTGTTCAAAGATTGTATCATGAACTATATCATCATTCAGATTCTCAATTTCTTTAACCAAAATAGATATTTTCTCATCGTTGTATTTCATTAATAATCTCATATATGTGTATCCAAAATCATCAAACATTTTGTTGGACTCTTGGATACTAGTCAAATTATATTCAATTCCCAAAGGTAACTTGAAAAACCTCAGTCCCTTTGGTACAATATGAATAGCTAAACATTTGGCTAAGTAAGCATTATCAATTTTAATACTTTTGATGTTTAGTAACTTTTTGCCCAGCAACTGTATCTTTGTTTTAACAGAATCAGAAGAAAGACTGGGACGTTTTCTATTTATATATGTGTCATAATAATCACTTGTGTTAACAAAATCATACTCATCACATAAAAACTGATCTATAGCATCATAATTATGATCTATATTGCGTTTTTTGGATCCCATAATCAATTGTCCTTTGGTACTAGTTGTTTTATATTTAATGTTTGGACTAGGAACAGTTTTATTCTAAACAGTACCTTTGTGAAATTCGGCATGATTGCTCGTAATGGCCGAGGATGGCACTGGGGAGCATATTTTTACTTTCTGTGTAAGTGAACTTGGGAATTGTCAACGGCTACAGCTACCTGGGTTTGCGTTCCCGCTCTTAGAATGGATATACTGTATTGTGAATAGCGGCTTGAGTCTCCGCTGCTATCCTTGTTGAGTAAACGCTTTACTTAAACTACTAATGCCTTACATGAAGAGCGAGGCTGAATACTAGCCCTATACTTTACTGCTATTGAAGATTACTCTTGAATAACCTATATAGAATAAATACTTTGCTTTAAACTACTACATATGAATAGCAAGGCAGAATACTAGCCCTACCCCTTACTTTTACAGAAGAATACTGTTGAATATACAGTATTGACAAACATTTAGAACTATTAGTAATGCTGCACTGCTGCTTTATTGTACATTATCTATTACTGACTATACTACTGGAAATGTCTGTTTTTTTAAGTTGTCTTTTGTTATATTGTATATGTCGAACAGTGATATATTGCCTAAGTTTTGAATATCAGTGCCTAGTATTTCTTAGTGTGCCTAATATTCTGTTTACTTTACTTCTTGTTTCTCTCTACTTTTATTTACCCAGCTGTCCAACCTGCCTGTATTGTCCTCCAGTGGGAGACTGCCCTGTCGCCACTGACCAACATCCTTCACCTACCATATTTTCTACTGTCCATTACCTAAACTTAGGAATTGAACCTTAACCTCCCTGTGCAACAGTCAAAAATAAAACAAAAGAAAGTATGTGTTCCTAATACAACTGACTGTTCTAAATCTAGATCTGTTTAGATACTCCAGGATTTTTTTTTATGTACACTCCCTAGCTAGGTCGACCAGCAGCCAAAGCCTTTCTTTAACTTCTTGCTTGCCCTCTCCTCTTGTGTCCTCTGTTCTTTAAACATAACTCCTTCCCCCCTTGTACTTTCCCAGACCTGCTACCTTCCATAAGAAGCTACTCTTTACTATATAACTTTTGTCCACTAGGTGGCGCCCTTCTCCCTGTCTTACCCCACTGACTCAAAACACATCCCTTAGACTTGCAGTTTTTATATAAATTGTAGAACTGCTGCCCCTACATCTTTTTCTTTCCTTCTACCTGTACTCTAATTCACTTATTTTTCCCTGTCTACTATCCCTACTACCTAAGCCTTTACCTTTTACCCATCCCCAAACTTACCTTACCAAGTCAGCTCTCCACTGATAGTTTTTCCTTGGGCTCTCTCCTTCAGTGGCTCTACCCACTCCGTTCGCCCTCCGGGCTCACTCCTCTCCCCTACCCTACCCCAAAATTCCACCCACCCCCAGTGCATTTACCTTTATAGTCACTTGAATCTCCTCCCCATTTCCCCTCAGCCTATCCCATTCCTTTGCCCCTCCCCCTCATAGCTGCAATTCACTTAGTTACCCCTCCCCCTCTCCATCCCTTACCTGACTACACTCTCACATATACTTCTCTTCCTTACATCTTCAAACTCTCCCCATTTACTCTGCCTCCTCTTCTAAAATCTATCCTACTCTATTGATCCATGTCTCTTCCACATCAACTCACCTCCTTTACATGTATTCTCCTCCTAATAACTCTCTATAATGCAACCTCCTATTCCTCTACCAAACTACCCTCCTCATTCCCCCTCCCCTCCACCTCCACTCTCTCCCTTCCCCACCCTTTGACACTCCACTTTTATTTAATATCCCCCTCCCTACTTCAACCAAACCTATTTCATTACTTTAAATTAAAACTCCTTACAGTTTCTTTAAAACCTCTTGCTACCAAATCAAAACTGTACCTCCCTCTAACTTCATGTCACAATCCACAGTTTCTCCTTCTCTCTCCCTCTTCTTGGCTTGCTCTAGCATCCACCCCAACCCTGGGCCCACATCCAGTAATAATCTCTCTCACTACCTCCTCTATTAGAAACAGCCATAAATACCTTAAGCTCATTACCATTAACACCCAGAGTATAAATAACAAAATAACAAACTTCCATGCTTGGCTAAATCACACTGTACCTGACATAGTAGCAGTCACAGAAACCTGGCTAAAACCACACATTACTAACTCTGAGATTATACCACCTGGCTTCCAAGCTCTTCGATTCGACCACCAAAACAAAAAAGGAGGTGGTGTAGCCTTAATCTACAACTGCCTGCTGAATATCTGCCCTTACCAGAATCTCATTCCTCAGTTTAATAATGCCGAACTAATAGGAATCCTCAAAATGAACAACTTTAAAAGTATCTGTATTATAGCCATCTATATTCCCCCTGGTGACAACACTTCCACCCTACAGAATATTCTCTTATGGGCTTCAAACAATATCAAACTTGAGACTTACATTCTAGGTGATGTCAGCATCGACTGGAATAAAATTAATAACAATACTCCCACTCTATCTATCAATCTTTATAATTTTACTCAACTAATAAACAACATTACCAGACCTAACAAAAACAACCCCCCGGGGTCCATCCTGGACTGGATCTTAGTCAGCCACCCTAATAAGATCTCTGACTCTGGTATACTACCTCACTCAATAAGTGATCATCTTCCAGCCTTTATTCACCGAGCTGCCCAACACCTCCCTCACCAACACCAACATGCCTACACTCATAACCTCACTAACTTCAACCCTTCTATATTTTCTGAAACCCTTAAACTAACAAATTGGGATATGCTAAAAACTCTTCCTCTAGATGAAGCCTTAGAAGTCTTCAGTACTACCTTCCTTAAAATCCTAAACTCCTAAGCCCCACCTCGAACAAAATGAATAAAATACAACTCTGCCCCTTGGCTAACTAAGGACACTAAAACTCTTATGCTACAAAGGGACAAAACATGGAAACTCTACAATAAAAATAAACAAACAGCTACACTCCTTCAATTTAAGCAACTCCACAATCTAACCAAAAAACTTATCACAAAAAATAAAAAATCATACTACACCAAACTACAGTCTACTCTCTAAAAAAATCCAAAACAATTCTGTAATTCTATCAACTCCCTTTTACACCCCGGTACTAAATCCAATCCCTGTACTGACAACAATAAGACCGACACAGAAATAGCAACCCTTTTTAACTCCTTCTTTACTAACTCTATAGCTGAACTTACTAAAACCTTCACCAAATCCACCCCCTCCCCTACCCCTAAACCTACTTCCCCCTCCTCTCCCCATTCCTGCTCCCCTAAACCCCCTCCCACTTTTTATCTAAAACCTGTGTCAACTACCTGTATCAAAAAACTTCTTTCCAAACTCAAGCCATGCTCCAATGCCTCCGACAATATCCCTTCACTCTTTCTCAAGCTCGCTGCAGATGGTATCACCATACCCATCAGCATTCTCATTAATAGATCCATCCAGGAATCTTATGTTCCCAAACTATGGCGAGCTACCTACATCCTGCCCCTTCATAAAGGAGGCAAAAATAATAGCATTTCTAATTTCCACCCAATAGCCATTCTTTCCCCAATTTCAAAAGTCCTTGAAAAATGTATCCACCTGCAACTCATGCCCCACCTTCTCAATAACCAATTCCTCGCCCCTACTCAACATGGTTTCCATCCTGGCCACAGTACCATTACTACTCTTCTCTCTTTCTTAGACATTGTCAACCTTGCCCGTGACTCTGGAGACATTGTCTCCACTGTCCTTCTTGACCTTTCCAAGGCATTCGACACTGTATCCCACACACTCCTTCTTAATCACCTTTCTAACCTCAATCTCTCCCTAGATTCCCTTTCTTGGTTCAAAAGTTATCTCTCAGATAGATCCCAAGTTGTGAAATGGCAAACGGGTACCTCTACCTTCCTTCCTACCCCTACCGGAGTTCCACGGGGTTCTATTCTCGGATAAATGCTCTTTAATGTCTTCATCAATGATTTTAACTCTGCAATCCCAAACTCTCAAATAATGCAATATGCAGACAACTCCACTTTAGTCTGCTCAGCCTCTAGCCTTCCCGAGCTCCAGGCCGAGACCCAATTGGCCTTCACAACTACAGAGAATTGGATGCTTCAAAACCATCTCTCCCTTAATGCCAATAAATCCCATATCATTCTTTTCTCCCCCTCAAAAGTCCTCCCACTTGATAAGCACTCTTTCAAGATCACCAGCCTCTCCCACTCCTCAATTTAAGTTGTTACTTGTGCCAAACTACTTGGTGTTACCATTGATGAACACTTGAAATTTAATACTCATATTCAACTAAACATAAAAAAACCCATCAGAAGCTCGGTATGCTTTATAGAAATGGTTCCTTTCTATCATTAGCTACAAGACAAACCCTCGCCTCCACCTTCCTCCTACCCTCTCTATTGTAAGGTGCTCCTCTTCTAACCAACCTCACAGCTTCTATCTCCTCAAAACTAGAAAGTTGCTACAACAAAATTGCCAAATTCGCTACTAACTCTACTCATTCTATACACCATTGCATATTCCTCCATAGTCTTCGATGGCTAGAACTCCCTAATCATCTTGACTACCTCCAACTTACTACTGCCCACAAACTAATTTTTAAACCCACTGCTTGCCCCGCACTATCTAATATCTTGCCTTTCTACAGTCCTCTCAGGCCCCTAAGATCAGCCCACCAAAATCTTCTTTCAATGCACAAACCTAAACAACCCCCTGGTCACCTACTTCTTTCTTATACTATAGCAAAACAATGGAACTTGCTTCCTCCCCTGCTAAGAATCACTACAAGCCCTGAACAATTCAAATCTTTACTCCATTCTCACCTCTCCCAAAACTGGAAATGTAATTGTATACTTCCTACCTAGATCCTATTACATCCCTTTTATTTTTCTCCTTCCTGCCCCTCTTCTTCCAACTCTTTCTTCAGCTCCCCACCCTCAACTTCTTTATCATTTTTCCCCCTGTATAAACTCTATGTAAATACTTTTTATATCTTCACTTCCCCACTGCCTATAATGCCTCTTCTTGCAACTGTATCTTTGACCATTACCGTAAATTGTATCTTTCACCACAAACATAAAATTAATCTTTGTCTAACTGTTATTTTTTTTTTCCTCCTCCTAGCATTTCTTCTCCTTTATTTCTTTGCACCTCCTTTTCCCTACACTTCTCTTCTGATTTACTTCATTTGCATTTCATATGTATGTGTATTTTTTTGTGCTAACAATACAATTGTATAAAAATTTTATTTTTACTTGTTTGTAAATTGTTTAAGTGTGCAATGTGTTTATTATGGAGCTTTTTTCCCCGGGCCTCCACTGAAAACGGGCTTTCGGGCCCAGTGGACATCCCTGGTTATCAAACTGGAAATAAATAAATAAATAAGGTTGGGAAGTTCCAGCCAACTAAGAGTTTTTAGTCGAGTGCATTGATGAGATTGGTGAATATCTAGTGATGCATGTAAGAGTGTGGAAGTAAGGTGAGTATGTGCAATGGGGGCTCGGGTGGAGTCGGTTAGGAACTGTTTGTTCCTGTATTGCATGGCAAGTTTTTTATGCACTTTTTTTAAGGTGGTGGATATATGTATATCAAACTTCAATTGGCTGTCTAGAATAACCCCTAGTAGTTTTGTGTGGGTAACTGGTGATATGATTGTGTTGTTAATAGAGGTAATGTTAAAGTTAATATTATGGAAGGAGTATTGTGAGGGAGAAAAGATGATAAGCTGAGTCTTATTGGGGTTTAGTACTATTTGTGAATCTGAGAATCAGTGTTCGACAGCAAGAAAAGAGGACTGTGTTTGGTGGTGGAGGGTCTTGGGGGAAGGAGAGGCGCAGATCAGACTGGAATCATCTGCGTATTGTATGATGGAGGCATGGAGTGTGGTTGTGTGTAGTTTGTTGGTAAAGGTAGAACATAGCAGTGGCCCAGCCTTGTGGTACCCGTAGTGAGACTGGCAGTAATGAGGAGAGTTCCTGTTGCCATCTTACCGCCTGACATCTGCCTGTTGGGTAATTAATTTCTGAACCAGGAAGTGGAGGATGGGCTGAGATTTAAGCAAGTGTATCGATGAGTTTGTTGTGGTTTACCATATCGAAGGCCTTGGAAAGGTCTAAGAATATGGCTGCGACATAGCTACCATTGTTTCTATGTTTGTTGACTGTTTGTGTGAAGGACATAAGAGCTGTAGTGGTGCTATGTGAAGGTCTAAAGCCATGTTGTGTTTTAGTTAGTAGATTATGAGAGTCAAGGAAAGTCATGATTTATGTGTATAACATCTCTCAAGGATTTTGGATAATGGAGAGAGTATGGCTATTGGTCGATAGTTAGTTAGTTCTTTGGATTTTCCACCTTTGTGAAGTGGGGTGATATAGGCAATTTTCCAGAGGTGGAGAACTAAGCTTTCAGTTATAGAGCAATTGATGAAGATTATGGGAAATGCAATAGCATTATAGGTTCATAGGTAGGTACTAGGCTATTGGCCCTAGGGCCTATATAAGCCTAGCCGAAAAAGGTACCCTGGGTTTCGCCACCCAAGAAAATTATTTTCCTGTGCCCCTGTTGAGCAGAGCCACAGAGGTGATCCCCGGGGTGAATTTCCTATTTCCCATTAGCAGCAAACTTTAAGAATTCACTTGGTAGATTGTCTGCAGAGAGGGCAGTAGGTCTGAGTTTAGTAAGCATCTTTTTAATAGTGGAGACTGGGACATATTCCAATGAGAAGCCCAGATCAGTAGTGTTGAGGTTAAGTGGTTTGTTGGTGGTTGGGGGTGAATATGATTTAGCTAGGGTTTGAATGAAGTATGTGAAGAATTTGTTGAACTGGGTTGCTATGTTTGTTGAGTTGTCAGAGTTAACAGGAGTAGGGGTGCTAGCTTTAACTGGGTGGAATAGATTGTTTATGGCTGCTGAAAATTTTTTAGGATTGTTCTATTGCTTTTGAGTGCTGTAGTAATAGTTTGTTTTATCAGTCTTAGTTTCTTTCCTTTGTTCCTGAGTTCAAGATATTTTTGTTTGTTGGTGTTGGTACCTATCTTTTTCCAGTTAGCCCAAGCTTTATCCCTGTTATATAGTAGTGATCTAGTCTTGGATAACTAGGGGGCATAGTTAGATTTAATTCAGATGGTTCTGGGAGGGGTGCATGGTGGTCTAGCATTGAAAGGAAAGTTGAGTTAAAATATGATACAGCATTGTCGAAGTTAAGTGTTCTTAAGGGGTGCCAGTTACAACTTGATAGAGCGGTAGTGAAGCTATTAGAATTAAAGAATTTTTTACTTCTTATCTGTTGGTAGATGGGAGTTTTTACTGTATGGGTCTGACCTCTGATTAAGTAGGTTGGGAGGTGGTCACTAAGGCTGTCAGGGAGGCATCCAGTTTGACTGATGTTGTCTGGCCTGTTTGATAGTATCCAATTGAGTATTGATTCCCTTTTTGTGGTTTTATTGATTCTGGTTGGGTGGTGGATAAGCTGAGAGAACCCACAGAGGTTTAAGAAGTTAGTAGGTTTAGAGGAATTGCAAGTTTGCCAGTCAATATTAAAATCCCCTAGTATTATGGTCTCTTGTGGTAGTGACATTGATGCCCAGTTGAGAAGGTTTTTTACTGTGTCAATATTATTACCTGGTGGAAGGTAGCAGCCAGTTAGGTTAATAGTTTTTTTGTTGTTCAGGTGTAGTTTAGTGAGTATTATTTCAGCTCTTTTTAGAGTAGGTATTGGAAGGGTTATTATTTTTATGTCTGACTGGTTCTTGAATAAGATAGCAATGTCTCCACCTTTTTTTTCAGCTCTGTCATTACGTAGAATGTTGTAGCCTGCAGGAATTAACTCATTGTTAGTTACCACTGGTTTCAGGCATGTTTCAGTAATAACTACAATATTGGGAGAGTAGTGGAATAGATGTGCATGTAGGTCAGAAATTTTGTTTGTTATGCTTCTGATGTTAATATTATGTATGAGCAGGTCAGAGGGTTTTCTGAGAAGTGTAGTGAGGTGTGTCGGGACTTGTGTTGAGTACTTAAGTGTAATGTTGGGACTGTGATTTGGGTGTACATCACCACAAAAGGGTGTTTTGGATATGAGTTGTATTATGGTGTAGAATAGGTTAGTAATAATAATGTGATATTTTATTGTTGGAGTGCTGGTCTGTATTGCTGGAAGTGGGTGGGTTGTGATTAGGTGAAATGGAGGAATGTGAAATACGGAGGGATGAATGTAGATGTAGGCATGAATATTAGGAGTAATGACAGAGTTAGTGGTGGCATGGTGAGATGTTCTGGGATTAGTGAGGTAGTAGGAAGTAGCTTGTTGTAGTAAGACAAGGGTTATTGAAGTTTGTAGATTAAGTAAAGACATAGTTGAATTGGAGCTGTGTGGGGATGTGTGTGGTGTGTGAGAGATATATTGGAGGGTTATGTAGTGGTGTTAGTAGGAAGGATAAATCCCATGTTGGTAATAGGAGGAAAAATAAGAGTGTAAGTTTTTATAGTGAGTTAATAGTAGCAAAATGGAGCTGGCCTTAGAAGGAGGAGTTTGTAGTTTTTAGTTAGTGAGTGGTTGAGGAGGTGGGAGGGAGTGTCTGTTGGGTGGGTCTGTGTGTGCTGGAGAATGCTGATTCATCTGGATAGAGATCTGAGTGTGGTTAGAGTGAATAATCAAATGAAAGTGGGTGTTGGTGTGAATGGGGTAGGGTAGGGGAGTGGAGTGAGCCCGAGTGTAGCGAGGGCGAACAGAGTGGGTTA
The DNA here is from genome assembly GCF_019279795.1 of Protopterus annectens. Classification (NCBI taxonomy): domain Eukaryota; kingdom Metazoa; phylum Chordata; order Ceratodontiformes; family Protopteridae; genus Protopterus; species Protopterus annectens. The sequence goes on along the minus strand of NC_056743.1, from coordinate 1,936,920,715 downwards.
GCCCAAGTTTCAGCTTGCTGACTTGTGAATAAAGGTAAAATAAAAATCAATCTCCCCACTTTGCAGAGAAGTACAGGAGTAGCACTTATGAGCAGGTAATTTTGCACAAAACTGTCTATTACATGCAGTTTAGCCTCAGAAGCCCTGATTGTAGCTGAGAGGTATGTAATTACAGCTATGAAAGAGTTTCTAATATCGGAGCCTGTTAATGTTGTTGAAGATATGTTTGCCAGTCAGTGAAGCATCCTAGGGACCCAAAATTGGTAAGAACAAGAATGGCCAATTAGTGAGGAGCAGTTACAGCCCAGATTGGGGTTCACTAGGTACAGGGTAGGAAGTTGGGCATTCCTGGTAGCATGCTCTTTACAACAGTAATAAGGAACAGCACAAATAACAAATTATGGGAGTCAGTGATAGAACATACTTATATATGTAGCTGGATTCAGTTCCGTTCAAGATGTGGTGGGGAGCCGATATTTACGAAGGCTTTTTTTTAATACTTCAGTGTGAGGCTGTCTTCAGCAGTGACTGGGTAGAACTACAATTATATATGTAGTTGGATTCAGTTCCGTTCAAGATGTGGAGGGTAGCCAATCTTTACAAAGGCTTTCTTTTTTTTTTAATACTTCAATGTGAAGCTGTTTTCAACAGTGACTGAGTAGAACTACAACAGAGGTCAACTAGATGTCAGATGCCTGATGGCTGGCAGGTTGGAGATCAACTGCCTTTTCCAGAAGCATGTCTCTACATCCTCCTAGAATATCTCAGCAGCTAACAACAAACTCTTTGACTATGATTGGAAAGCCCTCTTTAACAATCTTTCAGTTCAAGGCAACTGCTTTGCAGAAAAAGAGATGGAAACAGTGCCCAGATGAAAGCTTTTTCCTTTTCCAAAAAGGAGAAGAAAAAACTCTAGTGTGCAAGAACCTTGCAACTGTTCAGCAAAAAAACAGTTCAGGTTTCAGCACTCATACAGTAATTTCAGGGAAAAATAAACTGAATGCACTCAGAGAGACTTACAGTAAGCAAGACACTGAAGGAATATATAAAGTGAAATGACAATAGGCCGAATAGAATAGAAGCTTTTAGTTGTTATTCAGATGAGTGGAAAAACTGCAGAAAAGAGAAGTTGAAATTAAGGAGATTTGCTGAGTATGAGGCTTCTCAAGAAGAGCTGTTTCAAAAAGTTGTAGACTTAGAGGATAAAGCATGCAGAAAAATAAGATTTTTGGCTATACTAGAGAAACTAGAAGGAATAGATTGTATTACTTTTATGAAAGTACACATAAGCAACTGGACTGGTATTTGACAGCGGGATTTGTTAATTGAAAGGGCACATTGTGTGTATGCTCCAAACATGGCAATGAGAAAGCAGTCAAGAGCTGTATTAGTAAAGATGCAATCATACCAGCAGAAAGAGCTGTTCCTGACAAGACTATAACCGAAGGAAAAATATTAAAAATTAAGGGCACCAAGTGTTTGTGTGAAATGATTATTCACTAGCCAGAAGAGATGCATGTTTATACCTGCAATCAGGACATGTCGACAGATAGGATTGAGATTTAAGTTGCTATATTTAGTTGTTTTTAGAATATTTTCCTGGAGGATCAAATACATTTTTGGATAGTGTATGGGCTAAGGAGGAATTTTTTAAAAAGTTTAACCATCAAAGAGGGAATGAGCAAACAGAAGGTAATTTTGCTTCTCATTCTACTAACAATTACAAAGCCCAGAGATTGCCTTCCCTATCAAGGATTGGTATCAGACTACAGCCAAACAGAAAGAAATGGGGACTCCTAAATGAAAGACCAGCACTGGTAGAATTTTATTAGACTCTAGAACAGAAGCTGCTGTTAAAAAAGGAATAATTAGTAAAGCATATAAAATGTTGCATGATAATTATAAGAATCAATCAGAGGAGCTGAGAAAGGATTAGGAAGAGATATTGGATAAGCAATTCACAAAGAGACAATGGGGAGGATATATGTATATATCTCAAATATGCAACAAAGTCTAGAAGATTTAGGATAGTTCTTGGAAGCATTTACATAGGTATTTTTATACCCCAAGCAGACTCCAAAGAATTTTTCCTCAGGTGAATAGAAAATGTTGGAGGTGTGACGGGCAAGAAAGAGGTAGCTGGGAACATATTTTTGGGAGTGTAATGAGCTGGCGGACTTTTGGGATTCACTGTAGACCACTCTCAGAGACACTGGGTGAGCGGGTTGGACTGGCTGGGAAGATGATTTTTTTGAGTTATGCTACATAATTAGAATTGCCTAGATACAGTAAAGCCTTGCTGAGTCTAATTATGGTAACTGACAAAAAGCAATTACTAGAAAATGGAAATCAAAGTCTAGACCAGCTTTCTAGAAGTAGTAAATATAGTGACAGAGATAAAACAATTAGAATTGGGATCTTTAGAAAAGGGAAGGAGCAAACTGTATAGAAAAAATGGGAATTGTGGAACAATATATGCAGAGCAGGAATGAGGTTTAAGAGACAAGATTTGAATGAGCCATATAATTCTTAACTGACAATGACTGGATGGTTTATAAGTGATATATAATGTTTACAACTACAGTTGTTTCAGTGGTGTCTGATGTAAATGGGTTGCAACTAAGGTGATATCATTTTGTGTGTTTTTCATTTATATAAATGTAAGATTGTCTTTGTCATATGTGTAAATTTAATAAAATTTTTTGAAAAAAAAAACAATTACAAAGCCAAGAAAGACAACTTGCCATTGTAAGCTTTTCTATTGTCCCAAACGAAAATGATTAAGCAACAGAAAAAAGTCCAGCAGCTGACTAAAAATACGAGTGCCTTAGACTTTTACCAGAGAATGGTGTTAGGTTGTTGAGATGATGAGGGAAAAAAAAACAGCAAACTTAGGAACTAAACAGTTGTAAAGTGTAATTTCCATAACATGCAGTTTATTTGTAAGACTTGTGCTTCTGCAAGAAGAGGCTAAAAAGACTGCACATTTGTTGATTGCTTAAATTTGGTGGGAGGAATATAAAGCATAATTCCCACTTTGTCATTAATGTTAAGAAGGCCAGTGAAGGGTTTGAGGATGTAACTGTAAAGTAATAAAAAAGATTAAATTTTTGTTCTTAGTCAAATGTGTATAATAAATGCCTTGAAGTAAACTGCATGTTATGTTGTAAAGTAGTTCTGTATAGTATGCAAAGCTATTTTAAATGTGAAATGGGAGGGGTCTCATCAGTGACTTTTATTTATACTACTGATACTAAAGTAAGGAAATCCTTTTTCATGACCGTAATATTTCCAGGATTTATAAGCTATATAATGTTGTGTTCTTGGACTGCTGGGTACTGATCATATTATATGTGTATCAACATATATTATTTTCCTGTTTTTATATACGTAGAAATATAGATTAATGTTCTTAATTTATGGACTTCCAAGATGGCCACACATTGATCAACAACTTAACTTCAGCTCTCCCAGTGTGAAAAATAAACTGAGAGATAAGGGCCGGTAACTCTGACAGTTTTAGTAAATTCAGTTACTGGCTAGTAAGCACACAACCTGGATGCTGGTAAAGAAGAAACTTAGCCTGAAAGAAAATCAACTAGAAAAGGTGAAGAATCCTGCAGCTGTTCAGCAAAAAGCAGTCCAAGCTCCAGCTTTGGTGCAAGACATGGCTTCCGATAATCTAGAGGAAAAAATAAATTAAATGTGCTCACAGTTGTTTAAAATAAATAAAACACTGAAGGAGTATATAAACTCAAATAACAAAAGGCCGGGGAAAAAGGAATTAGCTTTAAACAGCTATTTAGATGAAGTGATAAAAGTGCAAAAATCAGATGTAGAAATGAAGAAAAGGCTGGTTGAGTTTAAGACTGCATGAGAAGAGCTGTTTCAAAACATGGTAGAGTTAAAGAATAGAGCACACAGGGGAATCCTGAGATTTTCTGCTGTACCAGAGAAACTGGAAGGAACAGACTGTATTACTTTTATGAAAGTACTAATAAGCAACTGAACTGGTATTCCACAGCAGAACTTGTTAACTGAAAGGGCACATCATATGTATGCTCCAAACCTGACCCTGAGAAAGCAGCCAGGACCTGAATTAGTAAAGATGCAATCATACCAGCAGAAATAATTGACCTTAACAAAACGCTGGCAATAGGAACAACCTATTATAAATTGGAGAAAGCAGAGTGTTTCTTTAAAAATGATTATTCACTGTACACCAGGTAAAAGAGAATCAAATTTATCCCAAGCAATCATGGAATGTTGAGAGGCAGGTGTGAGATTCAAGCTACTGAATCTAGCTGTCTCCAGAATATTTTTCCTGGAGGATCAAGTTCATTTTTTAAAACAAGAAACATCTTTATTAAACCATCTCTTTCTACATAGGCAATCATACATTTATATAAATGAAAACAAACCACTCTGAAGCAATCCTAGTTGGAAGCATTTTACATAACTTTGGGTGAACTATTCCTGCACTTATGCACTCATTCAATGATTTCCTGACTTCATCAATTCTAACACACTAGAGCAGCTCATCTCACCCCCCACAAGGGGAGATAACATTCTGGACTTGGTTCTCACCAACATGGGTGACTACTGTACCATTCCCATAGTATGTTCTTCTCTGGTCAGATCAGATCATCGGACTGTCTCACTCAAAGTTTCTATCCCACCCATACCCCTCAGCTGTAATCAAGCTAAAAAACTTCTCAAAAGATGACTACAATCTCCTAAGGGAGGGTATCTGTAGCTTCACATCACTGTCCCCCTCAGAGGATGCAGACAACTATGCTGAACAGTACGCCAATGCAGTATACAAGCACGTGTACAACCGCATGGACTCAGCCATACCCAACAGAACTAAAACCTGTTCCTCAAGGAAACACAAACCTGTTTGGTGGGCATCCTCTATCAACAGACTTTACAACAAAAGGAAGAAACTGTTGTCCAAGGGTAAAAAGGAACACATTCCAAATTGGAAAAACTCCCTCCTTAGCCTCAACAAGCACATTAGATCACTAGTGAAAACCTCCAAAGCCAATTATGAATTGAAACTAGCCTCTAAAACATATGGAAACCACAAAGCCTATTTCAGTTACACCAGAAACCTCCATGGTAAAACCTAGGTTTGTTCCAAATTAATACTGAACAGTATCACTTACATTGACCCTGTTGACTTAGCCAACCTGCTAGCAGATAGGTTCAGCACAAACGTCACGCCCCATCCCTTCCCAAAGACCCTTTCAACATCCCCAATACTTGTCCCACACCTCACATCTCCATAGATAAAGTGTTAAAAGCCCTATCCAAGGCAAAGAACACAGCTTCCATGTGACCTGATAGTATTCTAGGCTGTATTGTCCACAATCTCCAGCAAGAACTGGCTTCACCATTGAGCACCCTATTCAACCACAGCCTAAATACAGGCTTCATTGCAGTCGAGTGGAGAACTGTCATTGTCATCTCCTTGCACAAAGGTGGTGCCACTACTGACTCCATTAGCTTGACAAGTCTGATCTGTAAAGCTATGGAGTATATTATTATGGATCTCATAAACAAAGACATAGGCAGTCTCAAAGCACTTGACCACACCCAGTTTGGATTCATCAAAGGCAGAACTTGCCTGTTGAACCTGGTTGACTTCTTTGAAACTATCACCAAGGCCCTGAATGAGGGAAAGTCAGTACATACAGCTTACCTTGACCTGGCTAAGGCATTTGACACAATCCCCCACTTGGGTATCATCAAAAAGCTAACACAATTTGGTGTAAATCCCTGTCTCATTAGATGGGTGGCCAACTGGCTCACTGACAGGACCTTCAAGGTCAAAATAGGTGCCTCCACCTCTGATAACAGACCTGTCACCAGTGGAGTTCCCCAGAGATCTGTCCTGGGACCCCTACTGTTTGGCATCTACTTCTCAGAGGTCCAGGCAAAGACAAAAGGCCTGTGGCTGACCAGGTTTCACACAACTGTACATTAGGTGCTGTCATTGACTCCCCAAATGATGTTAACATACTGCAAGAAGGTCTCACAGCAAATAATGAGTGGTGCCAAACTCATGGCCTCAAGCTAAATGCAAAAAAATGTATCATCATACCATTCGGCAAAAACACGGCCCCTACTGATCATCACATTAACGTCAAGCCCGTAAGCACACAACCTGTAGTGACTGACATGGGTACTCAAGTTGATAACAAACCTCAAATTCAACCATCATGTAGCAGCAGTGGTCAGAAAAACCTTTCACTTGGCTCATCTCATAAGTAAAGTGATTGCATCCAAAAAAGGAGGTTATTACCTCTCTATACTCCTCCCACATTAGACCAATAATTGAGTGTAATGCCCTGTTTGGTATGGAACTTTCCAAACATCTAAACCAACTGGAAAGGCAACAGAAATGCCTCACAAAGAGAATCCATGGCCTTCAACACCTGTCCTGTGTGAACAGGCTCAAATCACTATCAGTCTACTCGATATTGTACAGATTGCTCAGAGGTGATCTGTGTCTTGCCTTCAAGGCACTCTTGGACTCTGCCCTACTAGAGATGCTCCATATCTGTAAGTCTAACTCCTTGTGCATTACCTGCTCAAAAGGCCTGAAACTAATATGCAACATCAATAAAACCTGCTGGAGAGCCAGGTTTGTCTCCCAGAGGCTGCCCTTCTTTGGAACCGACTTCCCATACACATCAAACAGAGTACCTCACTGACCCCTCTTCAAGTGCAACCTTGATGAGTGGATGGCAAACCACAAATTTGCTGCAGGGGTTCCACCTGTGTCCCTCACTGACATGGGTGACAGGTGCTGACTGTGGTTCTTTGGCTAGGCTTGTAAGGACCCCAGGGCCATTAGCTAGTAACCTCCTATGATCCCATGATCCTATGATCTAACCAATCATTTTCAGTCAAACATTACATAGCTCATTTAAGTCCTGCCTTCTTTTAAACCTCATTTCTTCCCTGTATGTATTGTTCCCACAATTCCCATGTTTTCCTATGTAGTTTGCTCCTGCCCTTTTCTAAAGATATCAGTTCCAGTTGTTTTAGCTCTGTTACCATTATTCACAACTTCTAGTACAGTTGGTTTAGATTTTGATTTCCATTTTCTAGTAATTGCTTTTTGGCAGCCACCATAGTTAGACACAGCAAGCCCTTACTATGTCTAAGCAATTCTGATTCTGTATCATAGCTCAGAAGAATCATCTCCCTTGTCACACCAACCCCCCCCCCCAGCATCTCTCATAGTGCATCATGCAGGGAATCCTTAAAGTCCACCAACTCACCGCACTCCCAGAAAATATATTCCCAATTACCTCTTTCTTCCCCGTCACATCGCCAACATTTGCTGTCTACTTGAGGAAAAATACTCTGGAGTCTAACTGGGGTACAAAAATATCTATGTAAAAATTTCCAAGCAAAAATCCTAAATCTTCTAGATTTTGTTGCATATTTGTCAGACATACATATATCCTCCCATTGTTTCTTTGTGAATTGCTTATCCAGTCTCTCTTCCCAATCCTTTCTAACCTCCTCTGATTGATTCTTATAGTTATCATGCAATATTTTATATGGTCTACTAATTATTCCTTTCTAATGGCAGCTTCCATTCTAGATTCTTCTAAAAACTCTGATATCAATCCTTGATAGGGAAGGCAATCTTTAAACTGCAGTCTAAATAAATCCTTGGCATCTTCCCATTCTATTATCTTTCATTCTCTGGTTATTTGCTCCCAATATCTTGGTTCCTTTGCCAATTTTCTCCAATAAATTCCAGCCCCCCTCTTGTCTATTGTCTATACCCCTAATTGCAGTCATCCTTATCTGCAGAATCTCCTTTCTCCATTCATGTGCTGGCTTAGCTCTTAGGATACTTTCTGCTACTTTATAGATATAATATTCTGTATGATTACTGCTATTCTCCTTAAAGACTTGCATGCAAAATCCCAGTCTCTCCTTGTTTCGTGAGCTTACCCCCTGTTTAATCATCATCCCTTTCCACTTTGAAGTATAGTTTTCTGCTTGTGCTATGTATAGGAGCTTTAACTGTGTAGCTCTGAAATACCCCTTCAAATTGGGTAAACACAATCTGCCCTGTTCTACTGGTAGAATCAGCTTATCCCACTTGACTCTTGTCATCTTCCCCTTCCAGATAAAGTCCTTCAGCTCTTTATTAATTGCTATCCACAACTTCTCCTCTGGTTGATAAAAATATGCCTGACTTGTGTATAAAACGAATGTGACTAAAATAATTTTAACTGCTTGTATCTTACTATACATCTCCATATAGCAAAACTTCCATTTTCTCAGTTTTTGTATTATCTTTTGTTTAGTCTCTTCCCAAATATCCTTAGCTGCCACAGCAGATTTATTTTTAATCCATACTCCTAAATACTTAATTTTATCATGTCCCCATAAATATGGCTATTGCTGACCCAGTTCAGTTGTGGGTACATAATTTACCACTATTGCATTTGTTTTAGCTTCATTCATTTTGTATCCTGAAAAGATTTGAAACTGTCACAAAATGTTCCACAACACTGTAACGTCTCTTTCTGGTTTTGTCAGGTATAAAATAATATCATCTGCAAATAGAGCCAGCTTTTCTTGACTATCATACCAATTATATCCTTAATTTCAGAGTCCCTCATTTTCTTTGTCAGTAGTTCTAAATATAATGCAAATAACAAAGGGGAAAGAGGAGACCCCTGCCTGGTTCCTCTGCTCAAGCAGAAATTATCAAATGGCCCCACTTACTTTATTTTTTTGCCTCCAATCCCTCTTTTATCCTTCTAATCAACCTTATATATTTTTTTCAGGAAATACAAATGCTTCCATTGCCCTGCTCATAAAGTCCCAGCTTACTCTGTCAAATGCTTTCTCTGCATAAAGACCCAACAAAAGCAGTGGTATTTTCTCACATTCTGCTTCCCTCTGGATCATCAATGTCCTGTTAATGTTGTCAAATGTTTGACCCCCACCCACAAAACCACATTGATCCATATCTATCCATTTTGGTATTACTTCTGCCATTCTTTTAGCCATTATAAACATAAACATTTTATAATCATGGTTTAGTATTGAAATGGGACTGTATAAAGCTGGATCTGATGGATCTTTACCATCTTTAGGTATTACAGATACCACCGCTTTCTTCCAGGATGTTGGTAGTTCTCCTCCTCTTAAAATACTGTTAAACAAAACCTTCCAGATCTTTCAGTTTTTTCCCCTCTTAGCTTCCAAACTTCCACAGGAATACCATCTATTCCTGGGGAATTTCCTGTAGATTGGTTATACATCACAATTTTTATCTCTTCTCCTGCTTTCCTAACAGTTAATAATTGAGCCTCATCTACTTCTAACCTTGGCATATTTAATTCTTCCATAAACATTTCCATTTGTACCTTTTCTTGATTTCCATATTTCTCTGCTTTATACAGACTTTCATAGAATTTCTGTAATATTTCTTATACCAGTACATGATCTGTTGTTACCTTCCTTGTTATAGGCTCCCTAAGCTTGGCAACAGCCCTTTCTACTTTCTGTTGCCTGAGTCGGTGTGGTAAAAGGTTTTGTGCTGTAGTGTTATTATCAAAAAAAGGTTGCTTAACAGTAATGTTTCTAAATTTGTGTATATTACTGAGATAATCCCTTATTTTCTGCTTAGAATTCTGCAGTTGATCCTCTTCTTGTTCTGAGAGATTCTGCAATATTTTAACATTTGTCAGTCTCTCTATATAATTCTTGTTACTTAACCATAGCTCCCTTTCTTTTATTTCCACCCTATTTTTAAACTCCACCTTAATTTTATCTCACTTCCCAGCTGTATTTTCAGAAGTAATTTCTATCCTCTTATATAACTCCTGATGCATTCCATAAATTCCTCTCTTTTCAACAAATAGTTGGGAAAGTGACAGTGTCTCATTTTTATTTCATTACCCTGTATTTTTCTTTTAATTATTATTGGTGCATGACCTGAAATAGTTATTGGATGTGTATCAAGACCTTCAATTAAATGGAAATGTTCCTCTGAAATGTAAATTCTGTCTAGCCTTGCCCATTTTTATATCTTGGGGAATAATATGTAAATTCACTCCAAAATCCTATTACTGGATTCACATCTTCTATGCCAAGTATTTGCAGAAATGTCTTCATAAATCTACCCTACTTTGTCACACTTTCCCTTCAGGGTCCCCAGACACAGGTTTACTGCTGCAAATCAAATTCAAGTCTCCACCTATAAGTAATATTCCTTGCTGAAAACTGATTATTTCTTCCAGAATTTTCTTAAGCTCCATTATAGCATTTTTAGGTGGAATATAAATACATGCTAGTGTAATCCTCCTCCTTTGCTAGCAGCCCCTTAACATTATAAATCTGCCATTATTATCTTTTTATCCTTTTCTATCACTATTGGAGCTCCTCCTCTTTTCCTTTGTTCCAGATATTCCACTGAATAACCATCCCGAAAACCTTTCTTTATCAAATTCACATGTTCAGTTCTTTCCAAATGTGTCTCCTGTAACATAGCTATTGCACTCTACATTTTTAAATAAAGCTCACTATTCTTTCTTTTTTGTATTTATCTGTGAGACCAGTGACATTTAAAGACATTACAGAAAGCCTCATTGCATTAAAATGTTTCTATTCCTGCCTTTTATGTATAACACTTTTTTGTTAAATGTCTAGTTTCAGCTTTTGTGTTACATGCATACACTGTTTGGCAGATTGAACTTTTATATAGTTTGTTGTCATATCCATTTGAGCTGATGTCACATCTTACAAAACAAATTTCCCAAACTGACAACCACATCCATAGACTTGAGTTAAACTAAAAGAAAGGTTATCCATGCTAAGATGCATGGTGCAGCCTGTGCTTCTTCTAAGTGCTAACTGGTTTTGTCCTACCTTTATAGCTCGGCCAGCTGGGAAAACCCCTGCTTGCTTTCAGGGAACATTATTTCCTATCCAGTTTCTCTTTTCTTTTTTTTTTATTCCCCAGTCAGTCACTCTCCACCAGTCTGCAACCAATTTCTCTTTATCAGATTGTCTCCATAGAGACATGAGAATTGGACAACCAATTTCTTATTATCAGATTGTTTCCATGGAGACATGAGAACCAGTCAGTCAATTTCTCTTTATCAGATTGTTTCCATGAAGACACGAGGGCCAGATAGAGAATTGCTATTAAGCATACATTCATTTGATAGAAAAAAATCCTCATAATATTCAATATTGTTTTCATTTACTTGCTTTCTCTTAAAACATGTTATTAAATCAATATAAGGTCCTTAGTCTCATCATTTTCCATGCAAGAATGAGAAAAAGCACATTCATTTTTCTTTGGTCATGCTGTTTTAACCAGGCTTTTTTGTTACATTGCAGTGCCTCCATTTCTTAAAACTGAACAAGAAGAAAGAGAGAAGGTATAAAGAAAGGGAAAAAAGAACAGCAGCACCTATTTAGAAACTACATTGCACTTAAAAATAACTGAGAAAACCTTTTTATAGCATGCAAAGAAAACAATACACCACAAAAATCGTGCTATTAAGAAAAAATGTTTTCTTTACTTACAGTTACCTTTCTCCCCCCTCTCCCCCCCAAAGCATTTTTTGAACATTAATGGCAAGAAGTATAGCATGTACTTTAGCGTCCCCCACAAGTCTAACAGATTCTGAAAAAGTCCAATATTTCCAGATTTTCTTGTTCTGTCATATTTCACAAATATAATTATTGCATTGAAATCCCACATTAAGTTACTGGTTTTATTACTGTTCATCTCCATCTCTCAGATCCTCTTCTTCATTTCCAATGTACTATTGATTCTTCTAGTCAACTCTCGTACTCTCTACCTTGTCTCCATGATTTTCTATTGAAACAGTGGAAAAGGTTTCACATGTATAGTCTCTCTGTGGTCATTATTACCAGAAGAACAAGAAGCAGAATCTCCTTCTGTTTCACAGCTCACTTTTTGTAGGACAAACTTTTGTATTTCTTCCTTAGCATATACTTCATCAAAACATGATTTTGTCCCTCTAGGGAAGAATACCTTGATGACAGCTGGGTACAGCAGTTTGAATCTCACACATGCATCTCTACATTCCCTGAATAGTGGAATGAATTTACTCCTCTTCTGCCTGGTGTATAATGAGCAATTATTCTCCACAAATACTCTGCTGTCTTCCACTTTTAGTATTTTGTCCTTCTGCCCCAGTTTTGTCAGTATCAACTCCTTCTGCTGGTAGGATTGCATCTTTACTATTAAAAGTCTATGCTGCTTTCTCATAGCCAGGTTTGGAGCATGCACATGATGTGTCCTTTAAACTTACAACTCTTGCTATAGAATACCAGTCCAGCTGCTTATTTGTGCTTTCATAAAATTAATGCAATCTGCTCCTTCTAGCTTCTCTGGTATAACTGAAAATCTCAGTTTTTCATATGTGCTCTGTCCTCTAATTATATTATTTTTGAAACATCTTTTCCTGAGCAGTCTCATATTCAGCCAGCCCTTTCTTCATTTCAAGCTCTGATTTTTGCATCTTTATAACCTCATCTGAATATTTGTTTAAAGCTTCTTCCATTTTTCCAGCCTTTTGATGTTTGTGTTAGTGTACTTCATCAGTGTTTTGTTTATATTAACCAGATCTGTGTGCAGTTGCCTTATATCTTCCTGTGGGTTACTGGAAGTCATGTGAGGTTGCTTTGCTTTTGCTGAACAGCTACAGAACTTTCTCCAGTCAGTGTTTCTTCCTCACTTTTTGTAGCTGTTTTTTTCCAGGTGGTCTGTATTTCTTTTTCCTGGCATCCAGACAATGTTTTTACTAGTCAGTTACTGAAATTTACCCATAAACATGAACATCTACTGGCCTCCTCTGTTGATTTTCTGCTTTTTACACTGGAAGAGCTAGAGTTAAGCTGTTACTCAATGTGCAGCCATCTTGGAAGTCTTGACCAAGGTAATTTTTGATGCAAAACAGGCTAAGAAGGAAATACATAAGTTTTTCCAACAAATAGTGGGCCAACAACCAGAAGGGGGCTCTGCTTCTCATTCTTTTGATAGTATTTGTTTATTGTTTATGTATTTATTGACATTTGATTACCAGGAAAGTCTGAATGGGTAGGAACCCATTTTCAAAGGAGGCCTGGGGAGAAAAGCTCCAAAGTATTATAAAACAATTTAAGAACAATATTTAAAACATTTGCTGATTTGTGCATTTGATAAAAGGGTAGTTCATTGAACAGGGGTCGATGAATAGGTATTCGCTGAATTGGAGTTTCGATGAAGTAATATAAACCCACCATAAAGAAGTGTGGTGAGGAGATATGTATCTAGTCATTATTCATTAAAAATAATGAATAGATACAAGTTAAATTATAATAATTTAATAGCTAGAGAAATGTTAGCCAGTTTATAGAGAAAATAAAAGTAAGTTGGTATAATACAAACAGGAATTGCAATACAAAGTGTAAGAAAAGCAGGCTTATTGTATATTTAGAGGGAAAGCCAGAGGAGATAGATAGATAGATAGATAGATAGATAGATAGATAGATAGATAGATAGAAGCAAGTGAGTGAAGAGGGGAGAGTAAGGAAATGTAAGGTATAAATAGGTATTTGTTCACATTTAGGGGTATAGTTTATCCTAGTGTTGAGCAAGACAAGTGACATCATTTGGCCAGGTAGTCTTTTAGAATGGTTTTGAAGGGTGGGAGGAATGGTATTGACCTGATGGACAAAGACAAGGGCTTCCAGGCCTTAGCTTCATGGTATGAGTAGAGACAATGCCCATCAGATTTTATAGGTTTGTGGACAGAATTGAGTTTTTCATCTTTGGATCAGAATGACTGACTGGGAACGTAGTTGTGTAGAATGTGATTTAGTGTTGGACAAGCATATGGATTCTGGATAATTTTATAGGTGGTAAGAAGCTGTGTATATGTTAGCTGAGGGAGTAGTTCTAACCAATTTAAGCTTTTTAGTGCGATAGAGTGGTGGGTTATGAAAGGTTAATTTGGAGGAAATTTAGAGACTTTGTTATAGCATTGTTCAAGTTTTGATTTTTGCGATGCCTGGAAGTTAGTAAGGATGGAAGTGACACCAAGGGGTCTATATTAGTTCACTGAAACTCCTGTTCTGTGACTACCTATTCTTCGACCCCTATTCAGGAACATTCTTTTGTTGAATGCACAGACCAGTGAACTTTTCTTCCCATAGCATTGCATTAGTTGGCCAACATGTGGAAATTTGCCATTTTCCCCACTGTAGTGCAATCTCAGAGTTGGTATATATAAGTAGGGTGGGGTGTGGGGCATAGATCTTCACCTGGGTGGGTTTGACCTACTGTGATGTTTTTTTCATTCTATTTTGGCCAAGTGCATACTTTCCCTGTTGGTGGATTTGTTATATTGTGGTGTGTATTGCTCGGTATGTTGGCCTACTAAATTAGTTACCTAGGAAAAAGTTTGCTGATTTGTGCGATCGATAAAAGGGTAGTTTGTTAAATAGGGGTTGATGAATAGATATTTATGGAACTGGAGTTTTGATGAAATAATATAGGCCCACCATAAAGAAGTGTGGGGTAGAGATAAGTAGTGGCAAGTGCAGCTTTGCTTGTGTTGGTGAGAAAGTTTTTGGCTCAATAAAACATCCCTAGATTTTGATGAGTTTTTGTTATGCAACTTTATATATGCAGATCAAATTTAAGATTATCATCCACTATCATTCCTTATAATTTGCAATGAAAAGTGACTTCAGGTGTTGTATTATCAAGAGAAAGGCCTTTAAATTTTGTTTTTTCATGGGAGAGGGATTTGGGAAAAAGTAGTATTTTTATTTACGGTAATAAAATTCATAAGAAAGACTTTGCCAGTGAAATAATTTCCAGTGTTTCAAAAAAAAATGTGTGAGAGAAAAAAAGTATAGGAGATGACTAAAAGAATCAGGAGTCCCTTGGACTTTAACCGGAGCCTGAGGTTAGGAGATTGAGATGAACAGGAAGAAGACCAGCAACACTGAAATTTGTGAGTAATGTGAGACTACAAAACAGACACATTTATGAAATATAGATTTACAAGAAAAACTGGCTGGGAAATATTTGATTTTGTTGACTTTGTTAAACTTGGTGGGGTACTGAAAGGCATATGCACTATTTCATGTCATTAACGTTTTGAAGGACACTAAGAAGAAAGAAAAAAGTAAATGTAAGCAAAGCATTTTTGTTCTTAACAGTATGTGTATAAAACAAGTCATGACATAAATTGCATTTTTATATAGTAAAGCATTTTCAATTATTGTATGTGATAAAGAAACTAAAGTTAACAAGTACAATTTTCTTCTTTTTTAGCTTTAAGAAATGTATGCATTACAGTGTAAAAAGTGAGGAAAGGGAGGACAAAAACATGTTTAAGTTAATATGATGTAATCTTGGGTTGTCAATGTGGGGGATGGGTTGTAAAAGTGCACAGATGATAGTTTATGTAGAGTTGACATAGTTGATCTTATTTTGCATAAATGAATGTCTGGATTAAGGACCTTGGCTTAAACTAATAAGTTTTTTGTGTAAACAAGTAAATAAGAGAGCACTGAATGTGATGATATGTTTTCCTTTAGCAAATAAATGTTCATTGTGCATTGAGAATTCTACAGCTGAGGCTAACTCTACATTTTGCTCTTATGGTTCCATGGAGATAAGCTGACTATGAGGCAAGCAATAAAAACAGTGCACTTTGTAAGGCTAAAAGTTAATGTTTTCTGAAAGCATATAAGTTGTTTTTCAAATCTGGGAGAGGAATAAAGGTAAGACAAGAAAAGACAGCAATTAGTGTAAGTAGAAGCACAAGCTGCTACATGCACTTTATTTAGCATGGATAGCCATAATTTTAGGTTAGGTAAGGCCTGTGGGTGCAACTGTTGATTTGAAACAGTTGCCCCTATCTGGAGAGTTAAACTTATTTATTTCTTTGAAGATGTACATAATTGTATGCATTTGTTTTAAGTTAATGGGTTATGGGGTATAATGGGGTGTGTTTTTTTGGTTGAGGGTTTTCACTAAAATAAAAAGTCTTGTAAAATGTGACATATTTACAAATGGAGTTGACGAGAAACAACTGTATAAAAGATCAACTTGACAAACATTATTGGGTGCATGTAGCACAAAAGCTGGAAACAGACATTTAAAAAAAGCTGTCATGTATTATAGGTGTGAATAATAACTTCTTATCATAATGGTTATACTATCCATATTATTTTGGAATATGAATGGCCTCATAGGTATAGACAGAAAGGTAAGAGTCTTGAGTAATATTTAAAAATGCAGACTGCAAATAGCAATGATGCAGGAGACACATTTGGAAAGAAGTGAATATGTAAATTTGATAAAGAAAGAAATAATCTCAAGCTGGATATTCAGCAGAGCATCAGGGCAAAGGAAATGGGAGTACTTGTACTAATTTCTAGATGAGCTCCAATAATGACAGAAGTGGGGAAAAAGATAATAATGGTAGATTTCTGATAGTAAGGGTACTGGGAAGGGAAGAGGATTACACTGTCATGTAGTTATATTCCACCTAAAACTGCTTTATGGAGCTTGAATTTTTTTGAGAAATAATCAGCTTTCAGCAAGGAACATTACTTATAGTTGGGACTGGAACTTGATTTGCAAAAGTGAGGGGTATCTAGGGGACATAGGAAATAAAACAAAAGAAGGTAGATTTATGAAGAAATTTATAAAAATATTTGTTATGGAAGATGTGGATTCAATAATAGGAACTTGGAGATAATTTGCTTATTATTCCCCAAGGTAACTGGGCTAGACATGGCAGAAATTATATTTCACACAAGCACATGCATTTAACTGAAAGTTTTGACACCCATTCAAAACCTATTTCAGATCATGCTCCATTAATAATTAAGAAAAAAATCAGGATAATGAAGGAAAAGTGAGACACTGGTGCTTCCCCACCTACCTGTTAAAAAGAGAGGAATTTAGATAGTGAAAATTATTTAAGAGTTGTTAGGAAAGATAGAAATTTCTTCAGAAGTTATAGCTAGTGAGTAGGATAAAATGAAAGTGGAGTTTAAAAACATGGTAGAAATAAAAGAAAAATAGATATTATTAAGAGGTAGGGATTATTTAGAGGAGGTTGACAAAGTTTAAAGTATTGCAGAATAAGGGGGATCTCGCAGACCAAGAAGAGGTACAACTGCAAAATGCTAAAGAGAAAATAAGGGAGTATGCAATTCTTTTTGATAATAACTCCAGAGCCAAAATCTTTTAGCACAATTACTTGGGCAACTGAAAGAAGAAACTGCTGTTGCCAAACTTAGGGAACCAATAACAAGAAAAATAACCACAGATTGTGTAGCGGTATTAGAGATATTTTGGAAATTTTATGAAAATGTGTATGAAGCATAGAAATGTAGAGATGAAGAAAAAACACAAATGGAAATATTTATGGAAGACTTCAGTATGCTAAAGTTAGAGGTAGATGAGGCACAACAATTAAGACTGGAGAAGATATAATAGGAATGGTGACATACAATCAAGCTGCAGGAAAGTCCCCAGGAATAGAAGGTATCCTGATGAAGTTTGGAAGCTAAGAGGGAAAAATGATAAAGAGCTGCAAGGTTTTGTTTAACAATATTTTAAAAGGAAAGGAAGCACCAACATCCTGGAAGAAAACTACGGTGGTTGTAATACCTAAAGATGATAAAGACCCATCAGACACAGCTTAATATAGACTCATTTCAATTTTAAACTTTGATTATAAATTAGTTAAGTCAATAATAGCTAAAACAATGGCAAATGTTTTTTCAAAATGGATAGGAATGGATCAATGTGGTTTTGTGGAGAGGAGGCAAACATTTGACAATATTAATAGAACAATGATGATCTACATGGAAGCAAAGTATATGAAAATGCAGCTGTTGTTGGTGGGTCTTGATGCAAAGAAAGCATTTGACAGAGTAAGCTGGGATTTTATGAGTAGGGCAATGGGAGCAGTTGCATTCCCTGATATAATAATAAGGTTAATTAGGAGGATATATGAGGGGATCTGAGGCAAAAATTAAAGTGGGAGGGGGTCCTATCTGACAAGTTGTATCTGAACAGAGGACCCAGGCAGTAGGTATCCTCTTTCGCCTTTTTAACTTGCTTTATATTTAGAGCCACTGGCAAAGGAAATGAGAGACTCAGAAATTCAAGGATATAATTGGTATGGTAATTAAGAAAAGTTAGCTTTATTTGCAGAATATATTATTTTGTACCTGATAAAACCAGAGAAGGACATCTCAGTGCTGTGGAACATCTTCAGACAGTTTCAAGTCTATTCAGGATATAAAATGTATGAAGATAAGACAAAGGCTATCGCTATAAACTATGTACTCATATTTGATTTTGTCCAGTAATGCCCATATTTATGTTTTCACAATAAAATTAAGTATTCAGGAGTATGGATTAAAAGGGATCTGTTTTGGCAGCTAAGGATATGTGGATGAGACAAAAACTGAGAAACTGGTTGCAATATAGGGGAGATCTCACAGAACAAGAAGAGGAGCAACTGCAGAATGTTAAACAGAAAATAAGGGATCACTTCGATAATACGCATGAAACTAGAACGATTGCTGTTAAGCAGCTGTTTCTTGATAATAACCCTAGAGCACAAAAACTTTTAACATAATGAATCAGGCAACAGAAAGTAGAAAGGGCTGTCACCAAGCATAGGAAGCCTGTAACAAGGAAGAAGACAAGGGATCCTGTGGAAATATTAGAAATATTTAAGAAATTCTATGAAAGTCTGTATAAAGCAGAGAAATAATGAAATCAAGAAAATGTATAAATGGAAATGTTTATGGAAGAATCAATATGCCAAAGTTAGAGGTAGATGAAGCTCAATTACTAAAAGTTAGGATAGTAGGAGATGAGATAAAAATGGTGATGTAAAACCAATCTACAGAAAAGTCCACAGGAATAGATGGTATTTCTGTGGAAGTTTGGAAGGTAGGAGGGAAAAAACTGAGAAAGATCTGTAAGGATTTGTTTAACAGTATTTTAAGAGGAGGAGAAGTGCCAACATCCTGGAAGAAAGCAGTGGTAGCTGTAATACCTAAAGAGGGTAAAGATCCAGCAGATCCAGCTTCATACAGGCCCATTTCAATACTAAACCATTATTTATAAGTGTTTGTTTATAATGGCTAAAAGAATGGCAAAAGTAATGCCAAAATTGATAGATATGGATCAATGTGGTTTTGTGGAGGGAAGGCAAACATTTGACAACATTAACAGAACTTTGTTGATCCAGAGGGAAGCAAAATGTAAGAAAATACCACTGTTGTTGGTGAGTCTTGATGCAATGCAAACATTTAATACAGTAAGCTGGGACTTTATGAGCAGAGTAATGGAAGCATTTACATTCCCTGATAAAATTATAAGGTTGATTAGGAGGATATATGAGGGATCAGTGGCAAAAATTAAAGTGGGTGGGTTCCTCTGACAATTTCTACTTGAGCAGAGGAACTAGGCAGGGGTGCCCTCTTTCCCCTTTGTTATTTGCATTATACTTAGAACCATTGGCAAAGAAAATAAGGGACGCTGAAATTCGAGGATATAATTTTCATAGTAATCAAGAAAAGCTGCCTGTATTTGCAGATAATATTATTTCAGGGTTTACTATCAAAATGTTGAATGACACGACATATCTGAGTCGTTTCATCGAGTCATACAGTTGAATATTTTAACGTCATTTTTACCGTATGTCGAAAATGGTAAAAATGACGTTCAGCATTTGAACCAGTTTGACCGATCCTTTAAAATCACTGTTCAAGTCAACAGCAATTCGTTCAACATTTTGATAGTAAACCTTATTTTATACTTGACAAAACCAGAAAGGGACATTACAGTGTTGTGGACTATATTGACAGTTTCAAATCTTTTTGGGATACAAAATTAATGAAGCTAAAACAAAGGCCATAGCTGTAAAGTATGTACCCACACACAAATTGATTCAGCAATATCAATATTTGTGGGGACATTATAAAATGAAGTATTTAAGAGTATAGATTAAAATGATTCTGGTGCGGCAGCTAAGGATATGTGGAAGAGACGAAACAAAAGATAATTCAAAAACTGACAAAATGGAAGCTCTGTTATAAGGATATTGATAGTAAGATACAAGCAGTTAAAATGTTTTTAGTCCCTTTAGTCTTATACACAGGTCAGGCATATTTTTAACAACCAGAGGAGAAGATGTGGATAGCAATTAATAAAGAACAGAAGGATTTTATCTGAGAGGGGAATATGGCAAGAGTCAAGTGGGATAAGCTTTTTCTCCCAAAGAATAAGGAGGACTGGGATTACTCAATTTGAAGGGGGTATTTCAGAGCTACACAGTTAAAGCTCCTATACAAAGCAAAAAACTATAATTCAAAGTGAAAAGAGATGATGATGAAACAGGGGAAAGCTCAAGAAACAAGGAGAGACTGGGATTTTGGGGTCTATATTAGAACACCGAACGTTCAACATTTCGAGTGTTCTAATATCGACCTGTTTTCAGTGAACGCTGAAAATATCGAAGAAACAGAAAACCGAATTTTTTTCCTAGGGAAAGAATTCAGTTGTCCGTTTCTGTTGCTTCGGTATTTTCAGCGGTGTGGTGGAAAGTTACGGGTCGGGTTCAGGTAATTGTGTGGTTGTGTTTACGTGTGGGTTAGGGCGGGTTAGGTGAGTTAGGGTTAGGGCACGGGTCAGGTAATTGTGCGATTGTGTGAACGTGAGGGTTGGGGCGGGGTAGGTGAGTTAGGGTTAGGGTGCGGGTGAGGTGACTGTGCAATAGTGATGGACCTTAGGGTTAGGGTTTGGGTTAAGGTAAGTGGATAGTTAGTAGTGTATGTATAGTTTAGTGTAGGGTTAGGTGTAAGAGTTTAGGTGTATGTGTGTGGATTGCTGTTTGTTTGGTGTGCTTGTGTTGTGTGTATGTGTTTTGGAACAGCAAATTTTTCCCTAGGAAAAAAATTCACTCTTCTGAATGTTCAATGTTTTAAATTTTCGATTCATAGGGTTCAGTATTAGAACACTCGAAATTTTGAATGTTCGGTGTTCTAATATAGACCTGGATTTTGGATGCAGACCTTTAAGGAGAATAACAGCAGTCATACAGAATATTATATTCATAAAGTAGCAGTAAGTATTCTAAGAACTAAGCCAACATGCGACTAGAAAAAGAAGAGTCTGCCTATAGGGGGTGAATGCAATTAGGGGTACAGATAATAGGCAAGAAAGGGCTGGAATTTATTAGAGAAAACTGGCACAAGAACCAAGATATTGGGAGCAAATAACCAGAGAGTGAAAGGTAATAGAATGGGAAGACGTCAATACTTATTTGGACTGCAGGTTAGAGAATGCCTTCCCTATCAAGGACTGATATCAGAGTATAGGCAAAGAGAAAGAAATGGGGGGGAACTAAATGAAAGACCAGCACTGGCAGAGTTTTTAGAAGAATCTAGATCAGAAGTTACTGTTAAGAAATATAAACTATTCCATGATAACTATAAGAATCAATCAGAGGAGGTTAGAAAGGATCGGGAAGAGAGACTGGATAATCAATTCATAAAGAAACAACGGGGAATATATGTATGTCTCCCAAATATGCAACAAAGTCTAGAAAATGTATGATCTTTGCTTGGCAGTGTTTACATAGGTACTTTTATACCCAAATAGGAGTCCAAAGAATTTTTTCTCAGGCTCAGGAAGACAGCAAATGTTGGAGGTGTGATGGGGAAGAAAGAGGTAACTGGAAACATAATTTCTGGGAGTGTAATGTGTTGGTAGACTTTAAAGATTCCCTGCAGACTGCTCTGTCAGGGATACTGGGTGAGCAAATTGGTGTAACTAAGGAAATTATTTTCTTTAAGCTATGATGCAGAATTGGAATTGCCTAGACATGGTTTGAAGAAATATTTTACAGCTACATAGTTGAGGCTCACACACATAACACAAGCAGAAGGTTAAAAATCAAATTGGGAAGACATTATGATGAAACAGGGTGGGGAGTTCAAGCAAAAAAGAGAGAGTATGAGTTTGGATGTAGGCCCTTAAGGAAAATAATAACCATGCAGAATATTATATTTATAATGTAGCAGAAATATTCTAATAACTAACCCAACATGAGAATGTAAAAAGGAGATTTTACCAAAAGAGATGACTTCAAGTAAGGGTATGGAAAATTGGCAAGAGAGTTCTGAAATTAATTGGAGAAAATTAGGAAAGGAATCAATGTATTGGGAATAAATACCTATGGAGGGAAAGGTAGTGGGATGAGGCCAAGTGGAAGGCTGGATCGCAGGTTAGAGGCCGCCATCTCTACCAGTGGTTGCCAATAGAATACAGGCAAACAGAAAGAGACAGGGGAGTGATAACTGAAAAAAAACAGCCCTGGTTGAGTATTTTAGTTGAGATTAGAATGAGGCTACTGTTGAAAAGGTATAATTATTAAGGCATCTAAGATATTACATGATAATTCTAAGAATCAATCACAAGAGGTTAGAACAGATTGGGAAGAGAGTAATTTACGAAGGAACAGTGGGTGGACATCTGTATGGCTCCCAAGTATGCCAAAAAGTCCAGAAATTTGAGAATGTTTGCAAGGAAGTATTCACACTCGTATGTTTATACCCCAAGCAGACTTCAAAGAATTGTTATTAAGGTAGACAATAATTGCTGGAGATGTAATAAGAAGGAAATAGGTAATTAGAATCATATTTTTTGAGAATGTAATGAGCTGGCAGATTTTAACTTTTGGCATAGAGTACTTTGTTAGAAATTTTGAGGAAAAATGGTTGCAACTAGGAAAATTATACTTTTGAGCTGAGATATAAGATCTGAATTGCCCAGACATAGCAAGTACATGCTAATTTTAATGAAATTGTCTGCCAAAAAAAACTACTAGAAAATGGAGCACAAAATCTAAACTAACCATAAATGAAGTAATGAATATTGTAGAGGAGATAAAGAAATGCAGGTGGGATCTTTAGAAAACAAAACAGAGAAAATGACATAGAAAATCAATGGAATTTATGGAAACAGTACATGCAGAATAATATTCAGATGGAGTGAAATCTAAGGGAGAGTAGGATATGAGAAATTCATATAATGACGGAGTCAGTGATTGTTTAAAAATAAAACCTATTTGCATACTGCATGAAGTTAACAAAAATGTTTAAAATAGTTTGTTTTAATTTTTATAACTGTATGTGTTCCCATGTCACCATTCAATTTGTGAAGTTAATACAAGTGTTAAGAATAAGCTGCATTTATTGTTTACCCTAATGTCCTCATGAGAATGTTATGATTTCACACAGTACTTCACTTCTGACATGTTTTGAATAAGAGGAATACCTTGTCATGACTTTTATATTAAATTGTTTAACTGTAGTCATGATACCACAATCATCTGTGCATAACGTATGAGACCAAATACCTCTTGTACTAAGACCATAGTGTATAGTGCACTTGCATGGCAACACAGTAAGGAAATACAAGCTATACAATGGAAAAAAACATTTCATGAATAGGATCATAGGAAGTTACTAGGCTAATGGCCCTGAGGCCCTTACAAGCATAGCCAAGAGTTTATCCCCAAAATGGAACCTCAGTCAGCACCTTTTGCCCCTGTCAGTGAGGGACACAGGTGGAACCCCTGGGACAAATTTGTGCTTTCCCTTCCACTCATCAAGGTTGCGCTTCAAGAGGGTCAGCGAGGTGCTCTGTTTGACATGTATGGGAAGTCTATTCCAGAGATGGGGCAGCCTCTGGGAGACAAACTTGTCTCTCCAGCAGGTTTTGTTGATGTCGCATATTAGATTTAGGCCTTTTGAGTGGGTAGTTAGTGAGGAGTTGGACTTAGTGATATGGAGCAACTCTAGTAGGGCAGGGTCTGAGATTGCCTTGTAGGCCAGACACAGATCTCCCCTGAGCAAGCTGTATGATACCATGTAGAGTGATAGTGATTTGAGCCTGCCTGCATAGGACAGGTGTTGGAGGCCATGGATTCTCTTTGTGAGGTATTTCAGTGGCCTTTCCAGTTGATGCAGATGTTTGGAGAGGTACATCCCAAATGGGGCGTTATAGTCAATTATTGGTCTAATGAAGGAGGACTACAGAGAGGTAATAACCTCCTTTTTTTCTGGATGCAATCCCTTTACTTATGAGATGAATCAAGTAAAAGGCTTTTCTGACCACTGCCGCCACATGATGGTCGAATGTGAGGTAAGATTCAGACTGCTTAATATGACCCTGTGATGATGCAGGGAGATGTATAATCTGGAATCAAACAGCCTGTGAATATTTACCTCTTATAAGACACTATGCCAATACACCTAGTGCATGTAATGAATGGCAACTGTTCCACTAGAAAAAAAAAACACTAACGGCAAAATGCCGGCATTGTATTTTAAGGCACATATGGTGAAATAAGCATGATTTGCCTTTTAAAAAGAGTTGCCTTTTTGTTTGCAGCAGCATAGTTTGACTGTCTGTGAAAGGATCCAAAAAATAAAGTAAATACCTGGACATTTTTAAAGTGTTAAGTTTTAGATGTAAAATGCTTCCTCCAACACCATTAACATGTACTACAGCAAGTTTGAAACATTAGGTGTAGGAACTATTTTACATCAAAAACGTGAAAAAAAAAATGACATGGTACATAAAAAAAAAATAAGGAAGTAAAACACAACAATTGTACAGAGAGCCCATTCTATAAGCATAATAATTCCCTCCAGGATGTGTGTTAATGTGTAATTAATGCCCTTCCAGGGGTGTAAAGGCCTTCCTCCAATGGGGTTGGGCTTCATAACACCCCTGAGTGGGAGTTAATTACACATTAACACCCACCCTGTCTGGCATTATTATTTGCTTAACTCCCTTCTACTGTATCAGAACTGGGTTATTCTGTGCACTGTTTGTACAGGTTTACATTTTCTCCTATTCCCATGCAGTAGTGTATCTGCCCATCTTTTATTAATGAGCTGCATTTCTTTCCAAATGTTTTTTTTTTTTCTTTTTCCTTCCCATTTATCAAGCCTGTGTAACACTTGTGAAGCTTTTCTCCCCATGGTTTCTCTATAACTGGGTACCGACCATCAAGTATACCAAAAGCCACTTAACAAAGCATAAATGCAAACAGATGACCAAACAAAGAGTACAGTGGTAGCAGAATTCAGGATGGCTAGTAGGAAGGGCTTCCCGATAAATTGTTTAAAATCCTCTAAAATGATACTGCTCGTAATTTGTTAACAAATTTGAAAATTGTATTGGAATAGGTCGATGTATATTCCAATCCCAAAAAGGGCAGTACTAAAGAGTGCTGAAATAAGCAAACATTTGAACTTGTTTCACCTTAGTAAACTAATGCTTAAAGTCCTGCAATGTATTGAACTAGAAATGCCAGATGTACAAGCTGACTTTGGATGAGTAAGAGGCACCTGTGATCAAATTATCAACGTCCACTGGATAAGGGAGAAATCCAGGGTGTACAAGAAACATGTTTACTTTTGTTCTAATCACTGCTGTCAAGCCTTTGATCAAATGAGCTATGAAGATTGGGTGAAGATAGGTGAAGGCTGCCAGCCTAGCCAGATAGAATTTTATAGATAATTCTGTCATTTGTAAATATTAATGTAAGCCACAGACTTGTTGTCTTAAATGGAAAATATGCTGTTACAAAAATGTAACAACAGTGCACTCCGCTAACCAAGTAAAACATGTTGTGACCCTTTGATTTAAAGTCAGCTCCGGCCTGTCTAGATGAAGGAATTCTTGCTATTGTTTAAGGCCAGAGTTAATGGCCAGAATGTGTATGCATAAATGTCCTTTATTGCTCTGGTTTCTGCTCAGAGGCAAAGAATGTAAATGCAGTTTCTGTTAGCCTGGGAACCCAGGGAAGTGTGAAGAATGATGTAATGTGAACCAGGAATGTGATTTTAAAAACAGAGAGAATCAGAGAGCATTAAGCATTTTTGTCTTGACCATCCAACTCAGCACTGCCTTTGCTCTCTATGTAAGTTATCTTAGACTTGCGTTTTCTCTTAGAAATAGCTAGAAACTAGAAAGATTAGACTAAGTGTTTTCTGTGATGTCAGAACTGTACTACTGAATTATTTTAATTATTTATCTGTGATCTCTGAACTCTTGAATAGCACTGTGTAGTAAGAAGTATTGTCTTGTGTTTTTATTATTTATTACTAAATATTTTAAAACCTTTCAACTGTGGCTGTTTTGTATAGAGATAAGTTAAGCTCTAAGAGTACATTGCATGTATATAGTGATCCTGTACCAAGTCACTCTAAGAAGCCTTGACTGTTTAGTTATACTACCAACTGGATAATAATATTGCACTGTAATAATTGGACACCCTTTTAAGGGCCTTTGAGTAGCTGATAAATATTAGTGGGTGGTGGCAGCTGATACTACCGTATAGTCTGGGAAAAGGGGCAAAGCTGGAGAACATGTGCCAGCATTCCCCAGGAGTGTCTGTGTGGTTATATAAACTCTTCTCAAAGTGTGTGTGTGTGTGTGTGTGTGTGTGTGTGTGTGTGTGTGTGTGTGTGTGTGTCAGCTACTTGGGCAGGGACACAAAGCAATGGTTGGACAGAGAGGGTGCTGGAGGTTTTAGCTTGCCCACTAGGCTGAGATCTGGACCCTGTAGCTGTGCCAGTGGGGAGTCTTATTGGGGACCTGGAAAGCAAGGGAGCGACCAGCCCAGGACTGACTGTGATCTCTGTGTGCTCTTAAGGGAACTTGCACTTTACTGTGTGTATTTGTTATCCTTTCCTCCTGTGAGATGCCCCCACTGGTGTTAGTGGTGAGGACTGAGGCTCTTTGATTGCTGGGCCAGGGCACGGGCATCACATGAGCCATAACAAACGGTGGTAAGTTCACAGAGATATGTTAGATCACTGCATGTTTTACCCATATCCTGCATTATAGGATCATAGGGAAGTACTAGGAAATCAATATGCAGACCATTACCAGCCAAACCAATAACCCCTATTCAGAAGTTTCCTCTAGCCTCGGGAGTGGGGGGGGGGCGACAATACAAGATGGACCAAGGCAGAATCTGAGGCTACCCATCCAATTATCTAGGTTCACCTTAAAGGTGGCAAGGGTGATAATCTGCCTGAGATGCAGTGGCGTTTGTTTCAGAGATGGGGGATACTTTGGCTTATATATTTATCATGTCAGTGTGCCTTGTCTATATGCTGATAAAGGTTTTATTTACTTTAGCTAGATATTCAAGGAGCCATTTGCTCTGTTCTGTGAATGAATACGAGGTCAAAAGAGTAAGAATTTTCATGGCTCGAAAAGCTAAACACAGATGCCCATGGAGCAGTCTATAAGAAACAGAGTACAGATAGAGAGGGCTTGCAGTCTGCCAGATAATGAAGATTTTTTGAGGGCACTGATCTTTTTAGTTAGGAATCTCTGAAGTATCTCAAGTTGAAAGATATGTTTTGATAAATACATAGGTTCATAGGTTGGTACAAGGCTATCAGCCCTAGGGCCTATACAAGCCTAGCCATAACAATTCCCTGGCTATTTCTTCCCACACTATTTACTTCCCTGGACCCCTGTCTAGCAGGGTGATTGACGTGATCCCCGGGGTGAATTTCCTTTCTCCCATCCAATCATCAAGGTTCCTTTTGAAGAGGACCAAAGAGGCACTCTGCTTGACATGTATGGGCAATCTATTCCAGAGTCTGGGGAGTCTCTGGGTCAGGAACCAATCCCTCCAGCATGTTTTGTTTATTGTGATGACAAGGTTTAGATCCCTGGAGCGTGTGGCTCTGAGGGATTGGGGTTTCTTTAAGTGTAGCATGTCCAACAGCTCTGGGTTTGACATGGCCTTGTATGTTAAGCAAAGATCGCCTCTGAGTAGACGATATGCGACAGAGTATAGCTGGAGTTTTTAAGGCGGTCAGTGTAGGGCATCTGCTTTAGGCCTGTGATTCTTTTAGTGAGGTATTTCTGTGGCCTTTCCATTTGTTGCAGATGTCTTGAGAGGTACATACCAAATGGGGCATTGTATTCTATAATGGGTCTAATGATGGATGAGTACAGTGGGACAATGACCTCCTTTTTTCTGGATGAAAAGCTCTTAGTGATGAGGTGTGCCACATAGAAGGATTTTCTGACTGTTGTGGCGATGTGGTTATCGAAGGTGAGACCACTGTCCACCTGTGTCCCTAAGTCTCTTATCAAACTTTCGGTGTTTAGTGTACTGCCACCTATATGGTAATTCATGGATACATGCTTTTTCCCAAAGGGGATAACTATACATTTCTTGGCATTGAGCCTGAGCCCATGGCTCTGGCACCAAGCATCTGTTTCTGTAAGGCCCTTTTGTAGAGTATCTACATCATTTGGGGATTCAATAATGGCTCCCAGTTTGCTGTCATCTGCAAACTTTGTTATCCAGAGTCCCTTAGTGTTGGCCTGTACTTCAGAGAAGTAGATGCCAAACAAGAGCGGTCCCAGGACTGAACCCTGAGGTACTCCACTTGTCACTTGTCTGGAGCTGGATTTGGAGTCGGCTACTTTTACAGTGTGGGTTCTATCAGTAAGCCAGTTAGCAACCCATTGGGTGATGTAGGGATTAATTCCCAGCTTAGTAAGTTTATCTATGATTCCAGAGTGGGGGATGGTGTCAAAGGCCTTGGCAAGGTCTAGATAGGCTGTGTGGACCACTTCACCCTTGTCCATGGCTCTGGAGACTGATTCAAAAAAGCCAATCAAGTTTAGGAGATATGATCGGCCCTTCACAAACCCAAACTGGGTGGGGTCCAGTGTTTGAAGGTTGCCAATGTCTTTGTTTATAAGTTCCATGATAATACACTCCATGGCCTTGCAGATAAGGCTTGTCAGACTGATGGGACGGTAGCTTCTGGGATCCTAGGTGGATCCCCCCTTGTGGAGTGGGATAACTGTAGCTGTGCACCACTCATTGGGCACGTAACCTGAGGTGAGGCTATGATTAAACATGACACTTAGGTGAGGTGCCAGTTCATATTGTAGTTCATGTAGTACACAGCCTGGGATGTCATCTGGTCCCATGGATGCTGTATTCTTAGCTTTGGAGAGTGCATATTTTTACCTGTGTGGCCGTTATTACCGGAATTTGGCAATCTTCCGGTATTGAGATGGGCCATTTAGGGGGTGAGAGGGGGTGAAGTTGGCACTGAATCGATCTGCCAGGATATTGGCAATATCCTTGGGATCAGTATATTTAATGCCATTCTGTTTTAGCTCAGAGCAGATCTGAGCATTGCCATTTAGATTCTTGACATAGTTATAGAATGCCTTGTTGTTGTCTTTGGAATCTTTGGCAATTTTATTTTCATAACTAGCTTTGGAGGATTTTATGAGGGATCTCAGTTTCTTACTGAGGCTGGTAAGGAAGTTTTTTGCATCCTGGGATTTTCCTCTTTTCTGCAACAGTTTCTTCCTTTTGTTGTAAAGTTTGTTTATGGCAGGGGACCACCAGATTGGCTTCTTTTTTGGATGAGAGCATCTTGGTTCTATTTGGGATGGCACGATTTATGCATGAGTGGATGTGCTCGTACAGTGCCTTAGTGTAGGATTCAGCAGTTGAACTTTCAGCTCCCGTCTGCATGTGTGTCATGAAGTTTGTCACTTCTGACTTGAGTAGCATGAAGTTGGCTTTGGAGAAGTTTTTTATGGAGGTTTCCTTACTGGGGGGTGGGGGTGGGATGTGGATGTTAAGGGTGATTAGCTTATGGTCAGACGTGACTAACGAGGGGTTGACCATAGGTGTGGAGCATCGATTTCCCATGTTGGTAATGACCAGGTCTAGGATATTGGAGCCCCTGGTGGGACTATGGATTAGTTGATCCAGGGCATTGGAATTTATGAATTCCAAGAACCGTTGGGCAAAGGTGTTGGTACATGAGTAGCTTTCCCAGTTAATGGCAGGGTAGTTAAAATCACCCAGTATTAGGGTGTTTGGTTCTATCTTAATATTTTCCAGTATGTTTAGAAAGGTGTAGTGAGAATCTTGGGGTATGGTGGGGGATCTGTAGCAAGCTACAGTTTGGATTGCAGTCTTACCTAGTGTTAGTTGCACCTGGAGAATTTCAGATGCATTGTGTTGGGCAACTAGCCTGGTGGTGTGAATATCCTTGGTGAATATTGATACTCCTCCACCTTTAGTGTTTTGGTCCTGCTTTGGTGGTCGAAAAGTGTGGTAAGAGTTGTAGCCTGGTATTGCAGGGGTGCTCTCTGGAGCCTTGAACCAGGTCTCAGTTACTGCACAGATATCGATGTTCTCCATTTTTAGGAGTGCCTCGAGAGAGTGCATTTTGAGGTTTAGACTTCTAGCATTGAGTAGCATTACCTTCAGATTTTGCATGGTTGTACCTGTTACGGTGGTGGTTTTGTTCTTTGAACTTTGCCTAAAAAAGGCACTATAGGGGTGGCAAGAACCTTAGCCAGTAACCTGAATCCCAGAGGCCGACAGGTGCAGACTATCTCTGGCAAAGCATCGTGGTCTGTCAATCATGTCGTCCCAGGCAGACAGATACTGGATCCCGTTTGAATGATACCAGAAGCTTAGCCAATTGTTGAAGTCAATCATTTTGTCCTTATATTGTGGTATAATTCTGGGCAAAGGCAGGATGCTACTCAGGGCTAGGGTCATACCTGCCTGGGCCACATGATCCGAGAGCTCTTCCATGTCTCTTTTCATGTAGTCCAGGGAGGTACATCTCAAGTCATTCACTCCAACATGGACAATGACAGAGTCATATTTGTACTTGTTGTGGAGTGACTTGAGTGCATGCATTATGTGGTGGATCCTGGCACCCGACAGGCAGCTGACTGTAATTTTCTCCTTGTTCAACCTGGTGAGAGGGACATCAGTGTGCCAGACTCTAGAGTCATCTATGACTAAAGTGTTAGGTTCATTGTCTTGCCTTAGGGGCTGTTGCTGGGTGGCACACAGGTGTTTTGAACTATGTGACACTTTGGTTGTGATTGGTGTTTGTTTGCGTTTCAGCTTCAGAGGTCCTTGTTGCTTGGGCAGGTTACAGTTAAGGGCCTCTGCATATGTGGATTTAGTGTTGCTATATGTGGGTGTTGGTGGTGTGGGTTTAGAAGGGCTATGTGTTGCTTGAGGTGTAGTGTGGGTGTTAACCTTCTCCTCTTGACTGTCTAGCACAATCTTGGGTGGAGAGAGCTTTGCTTCCATTTTGGCTATGTAAGTGCATCTCTCACAGGTTGTAGTGTTGGGTGGTAGGAGGAGAGGGTTGTCTGTGTACATGAGGCAATTGCTGCATTGCCCCAGTATGCCCAGATTCACCAGGTGGACAGGATAAATCACCGGAAGCTGACCCTTGGACATGCCTGGTTTGATGCTTTTTTTTTTTTGTAAAGTACAGGAGCTGTTTTCCCTTACCTTAGCAAGGTACTTTGCAGTTATAGGCTGTTTAGTGCCTACTATTAATTTCTCCTTATTAACAATGAGAGTTGAGTGCTTGTATCAGTTTAAGGCTTCCTAGTGCTTTCCAGCAGGTATTAGAGAAAGTGCTAGTCAATGGGATGCTTAAAAGTAAGATGAAAAAAAAATGCACACTGCAGTGTGCACTACAGAAGGTAGACGTGAAAGTAGGTAACTTAAGTTTTACCTGTTTAAAAAGTTAAGGTTTAGTGGACAGTCACTATTATTAAAACAGCAAGATGGGTTGAAAGGGGTGGTCACTTTTGGATTCTGGTACTATGGAATACAGTAGGATGGCCAAAAAATTTAAATAGTTGAAGGGGAGGGGTTTTTGATTTAGTGATTACTCACACAAGCCACTGAAAGTAGAGAGGAAATGAGATATATGGTCAGATTAACATAAGAGGCAGGCAACTAGAAAGACAATGGTATTTAACAAGACAAGTATGACTGGGTGGGAGGGCGGGAAAAAAATTCTGCCTGACTCAGAAGAGAGAGAGAGCTGTGGTCTCTTTTGAAGTTTTAATATGCTGTTAAAGCAGAATGCAGGTAAAACACAAGGTAAAGAAAACAAACTACAGTATTTAAAATATACAAAATACAAAAAATAAAAGCAAACTAACTTTTCCTTCACAGCAAAGTGTAGCAGAGTCTGGATGAGCCTTTCTGGTAAAGCTCAGAAATGTTTTATTTTACCCCTTAAATAGAAGGTTTAGTTCCTAGCTCCACCCCTCAGTTAACAAATGATTAACCTTAAGTGACCTCTTCTATCTTATGAATGAGTCCTTAATTGATCAGTTCTAATTTCTGCCTGACTCAGAAGAGAGAGAGAGCTGTGGTCTCTTTTGAAGTTTTAATATGCTGTTAAAGCAGAATGCAGGTAAAACACAAGGTAAAGAAAACAAACTACAGTATTTAAAATATACAAAATACAAAAATAAAAGCAAACTAACTTTTCCTTCACAGCAAAGTGTAGCAGAGTCTGGATGAGCCTTTCTGGTAAAGCTCAGAAATGTTTTATTTTACCCCTTAAATAGAAGGTTTAGTTCCTAGCTCCACCCCTCAGTTAACAAATGATTAACCTTAAGTGACCTCTTCTATCTTATGAATGAGTCCTTAATTGATCAGTTCTAATTTCTGCCTGACTCAGAAGAGAGAGAGAGCTGTGGTCTCTTTTGAAGTTTTAATATGCTGTTAAAGCAGAATGCAGGTAAAACACAAGGTAAAGAAAACAAACTACAGTATTTAAAATATAAAAAATACACAAAATAAAAGCAAACTAACTTTTCCTTCACAGCAAAGTGTAGCAGAGTCTGGATGAGCCTTTCTGGTAAAGCTCAGAAATGTTTTATTTTACCCCTTAAATAGAAGGTTTAGTTCCTAGCTCCACCCCTCAGTTAACAAATGATTAACCTTAAGTGACCTCTTCTATCTTATGAATGAGTCCTTAATTGATCAGTTCTAATTTCTGCCTGACTCAGAAGAGAGAGAGAGCTGTGGTCTCTTTTGAAGTTTTAATATGCTGTTAAAGCAGAATGCAGGTAAAACACAAGGTAAAGAAAACAAACTACAGTATTTAAAATATACAAAATACAAAAAATAAAAGCAAACTAACTTTTCCTTCACAGCAAAGTGTAGCAGAGTCTGGATGAGCCTTTCTGGTAAAGCTCAGAAATGTTTTATTTTACCCCTTAAATAGAAGGTTTAGTTCCTAGCTCCACCCCTCAGTTAACAAATGATTAACCTTAAGTGACCTCTTCTATCTTATGAATGAGTCCTTAATTGATCAGTTCTAATTTCTGCCTGACTCAGAAGAGAGAGAGCTGTGGTCTCTTTTGAAGTTTTAATATGCTGTTAAAGCAGAATGCAGGTAAAACACAAGGTAAAGAAAACAAACTACAGTATTTAAAATATACAAAATACAAAAATAAAAGCAAACTAACTTTTCCTTCACAGCAAAGTGTAGCAGAGTCTGGATGAGCCTTTCTGGTAAAGCTCAGAAATGTTTTATTTTACCCCTTAAATAGAAGGTTTAGTTCCTAGCTCCACCCCTCAGTTAACAAATGATTAACCTTAAGTGACCTCTTCTATCTTATGAATGAGTCCTTAATTGATCAGTTCTAATTTCTGCCTGACTCAGAAGAGAGAGAGAGCTGTGGTCTCTTTTGAAGTTTTAATATGCTGTTAAAGCAGAATGCAGGTAAAACACAAGGTAAAGAAAACAAACTACAGTATTTAAAATATACAAAATACAAAAATAAAAGCAAACTAACTTTTCCTTCACAGCAAAGTGTAGCAGAGTCTGGATGAGCCTTTCTGGTAAAGCTCAGAAATGTTTTATTTTACCCCTTAAATAGAAGGTTTAGTTCCTAGCTCCACCCCTCAGTTAACAAATGATTAACCTTAAGTGACCTCTTCTATCTTATGAATGAGTCCTTAATTGATCAGTTCTAATTTCTGCCTGACTCAGAAGAGAGAGAGAGCTGTGGTCTCTTTTGAAGTTTTAATATGCTGTTAAAGCAGAATGCAGGTAAAACACAAGGTAAAGAAAACAAACTACAGTATTTAAAATATACAAAATACAAATAAATAAGCAAACTAACTTTTCCTTCACAGCAAAGTGTAGCAGAGTCTGGATGAGCCTTTCTGGTAAAGCTCAGAAATGTTTTATTTTACCCCTTAAATAGAAGGTTTAGTTCCTAGCTCCACCCCTCAGTTAACAAATGATTAACCTTAAGTGACCTCTTCTATCTTATGAATGAGTCCTTAATTGATCAGTTCTAATTTCTGCCTGACTCAGAAGAGAGAGAGAGCTGTGGTCTCTTTTGAAGTTTTAATATGCTGTTAAAGCAGAATGCAGGTAAAACACAAGGTAAAGAAAACAAACTACAGTATTTAAAATATACAAAATACAAAAAATAAAAGCAAACTAACTTTTCCTTCACAGCAAAGTGTAGCAGAGTCTGGATGAGCCTTTCTGGTAAAGCTCAGAAATGTTTTATTTTACCCCTTAAATAGAAGGTTTAGTTCCTAGCTCCACCCCTCAGTTAACAAATGATTAACCTTAAGTGACCTCTTCTATCTTATGAATGAGTCCTTAATTGATCAGTTCTAATTTCTGCCTGACTCAGAAGAGAGAGAGAGCTGTGGTCTCTTTTGAAGTTTTAATATGCTGTTAAAGCAGAATGCAGGTAAAACACAAGGTAAAGAAAACAAACTACAGTATTTAAAATATACAAAATACAAAAATAAAAGCAAACTAACTTTTCCTTCACAGCAAAGTGTAGCAGAGTCTGGATGAGCCTTTCTGGTAAAGCTCAGAAATGTTTTATTTTACCCCTTAAATAGAAGGTTTAGTTCCTAGCTCCACCCCTCAGTTAACAAATGATTAACCTTAAGTGACCTCTTCTATCTTATGAATGAGTCCTTAATTGATCAGTTCTAATTTCTGCCTGACTCAGAAGAGAGAGAGAGCTGTGGTCTCTTTTGAAGTTTTAATATGCTGTTAAAGCAGAATGCAGGTAAAACACAAGGTAAAGAAAACAAACTACAGTATTTAAAATATACAAAATACAAAAAATAAAAGCAAACTAACTTTTCCTTCACAGCAAAGTGTAGCAGAGTCTGGATGAGCCTTTCTGGTAAAGCTCAGAAATGTTTTATTTTACCCCTTAAATAGAAGGTTTAGTTCCTAGCTCCACCCCTCAGTTAACAAATGATTAACCTTAAGTGACCTCTTCTATCTTATGAATGAGTCCTTAATTGATCAGTTCTAATTTCTGCCTGACTCAGAAGAGAGAGAGAGAGCTGTGGTCTCTTTTGAAGTTTTAATATGCTGTTAAAGCAGAATGCAGGTAAAACACAAGGTAAAGAAAACAAACTACAGTATTTAAAATATACAAAATACAAAAAATAAAAGCAAACTAACTTTTCCTTCACAGCAAAGTGTAGCAGAGTCTGGATGAGCCTTTCTGGTAAAGCTCAGAAATGTTTTATTTTACCCCTTAAATAGAAGGTTTAGTTCCTAGCTCCACCCCTCAGTTAACAAATGATTAACCTTAAGTGACCTCTTCTATCTTATGAATGAGTCCTTAATTGATCAGTTCTAATTTCTGCCTGACTCAGAAGAGAGAGAGAGCTGTGGTCTCTTTTGAAGTTTTAATATGCTGTTAAAGCAGAATGCAGGTAAAACACAAGGTAAAGAAAACAAACTACAGTATTTAAAATATACAAAATACAAAAATAAAAGCAAACTAACTTTTCCTTCACAGCAAAGTGTAGCAGAGTCTGGATGAGCCTTTCTGGTAAAGCTCAGAAATGTTTTATTTTACCCCTTAAATAGAAGGTTTAGTTCCTAGCTCCACCCCTCAGTTAACAAATGATTAACCTTAAGTGACCTCTTCTATCTTATGAATGAGTCCTTAATTGATCAGTTCTAATTTCTGCCTGACTCAGAAGAGAGAGAGAGCTGTGGTCTCTTTTGAAGTTTTAATATGCTGTTAAAGCAGAATGCAGGTAAAACACAAGGTAAAGAAAACAAACTACAGTATTTAAAATATACAAAATACAAAAAATAAAAGCAAACTAACTTTTCCTTCACAGCAAAGTGTAGCAGAGTCTGGATGAGCCTTTCTGGTAAAGCTCAGAAATGTTTTATTTTACCCCTTAAATAGAAGGTTTAGTTCCTAGCTCCACCCCTCAGTTAACAAATGATTAACCTTAAGTGACCTCTTCTATCTTATGAATGAGTCCTTAATTGATCAGTTCTAATTTCTGCCTGACTCAGAAGAGAGAGAGAGCTGTGGTCTCTTTTGAAGTTTTAATATGCTGTTAAAGCAGAATGCAGGTAAAACACAAGGTAAAGAAAACAAACTACAGTATTTAAAATATACAAAATACAAAAAATAAAAGCAAACTAACTTTTCCTTCACAGCAAAGTGTAGCAGAGTCTGGATGAGCCTTTCTGGTAAAGCTCAGAAATGTTTTATTTTACCCCTTAAATAGAAGGTTTAGTTCCTAGCTCCACCCCTCAGTTAACAAATGATTAACCTTAAGTGACCTCTTCTATCTTATGAATGAGTCCTTAATTGATCAGTTCTAATTTCTGCCTGACTCAGAAGAGAGAGAGAGCTGTGGTCTCTTTTGAAGTTTTAATATGCTGTTAAAGCAGAATGCAGGTAAAACACAAGGTAAAGAAAACAAACTACAGTATTTAAAATATACAAAATACAAAAATAAAAGCAAACTAACTTTTCCTTCACAGCAAAGTGTAGCAGAGTCTGGATGAGCCTTTCTGGTAAAGCTCAGAAATGTTTTATTTTACCCCTTAAATAGAAGGTTTAGTTCCTAGCTCCACCCCTCAGTTAACAAATGATTAACCTTAAGTGACCTCTTCTATCTTATGAATGAGTCCTTAATTGATCAGTTCTAATTTCTGCCTGACTCAGAAGAGAGAGAGAGCTGTGGTCTCTTTTGAAGTTTTAATATGCTGTTAAAGCAGAATGCAGGTAAAACACAAGGTAAAGAAAACAAACTACAGTATTTAAAATATACAAAATACAAAAAATAAAAGCAAACTAACTTTTCCTTCACAGCAAAGTGTAGCAGAGTCTGGATGAGCCTTTCTGGTAAAGCTCAGAAATGTTTTATTTTACCCCTTAAATAGAAGGTTTAGTTCCTAGCTCCACCCCTCAGTTAACAAATGATTAACCTTAAGTGACCTCTTCTATCTTATGAATGAGTCCTTAATTGATCAGTTCTAATTTCTGCCTGACTCAGAAGAGAGAGAGCTGTGGTCTCTTTTGAAGTTTTAATATGCTGTTAAAGCAGAATGCAGGTAAAACACAAGGTAAAGAAAACAAACTACAGTATTTAAAATATACAAAATACAAAAAATAAAAGCAAACTAACCATTCCTTCACAGCAAAGTGTAACAGAGTCTGGATGAGCCTTTCTGGTAAAGCTCAGAAATGTTTTATTTTACCCCTTAAATAGATGGTTTAGTTCCTAGCTCCACCTCTCAGTTAACAAATGATTAACCTTAAGTGACCTCTTCTATCTTATGAATGAGTCCTTAATTGATCAGTTCTAATTTCTGCCTGACTCAGAAGAGAGAGAGAGCTGTGGTCTCTTTTGAAGTTTTAATATGCTGTTAAAGCAGAATGCAGGTAAAACACAAGGTAAAGAAAACAAACTACAGTATTTAAAATATACAAAATACAAAAAATAAAAGCAAACTAACCTCTCCTTCACAGCAAAGTGTAGCAGAGTCTGGATGAGCCTTAAACCATAGGTCTGATGGGATATGAATAAAGTGAATGTGTGACTTCTTTGGATCTAGAGAAGATGCCTTTGGAAATTAGATAAGCCATGTAGTAGGCTTAATGAAATGCTGTGGAGACATGATTATAAAAGATAAGGAATTATTAATAAGAGTGCCTTACAACAGTTTCTGACTGGAGGAATGCCTCACCTACATGGTAAGGGAAAATGTCTTGAGTAC
Organism: Protopterus annectens; assembly: GCF_019279795.1. Taxonomy (NCBI): domain Eukaryota; kingdom Metazoa; phylum Chordata; order Ceratodontiformes; family Protopteridae; genus Protopterus; species Protopterus annectens. The sequence continues at coordinate 1,936,882,705 of NC_056743.1, read as the reverse complement.
CAGAATTAACTGTACTACATTTTTTCACATTTATCTAAAACTATTATCTTTGTACCAATTGTTTACGTGGTCTGACTCATACTGGTGTAATTGTAAGTCAGCTGACGATTGAATAGCAACAGCCAATTTACAGCTGTCTGTAAATTTAGATAACCATAGGCCAGATGTACTGGCCTTGGAAATAGATGCCAAACAGGAGAAGAGCCAGCAATGAGTCCTGTAGTACACCATTGGTAACTTTTTTTGTTTTCTATAGTGGCACTTGTAACTCTAACCACGTAGGTTCTGTCAGACAACCAGTTAGCTATCCACCATGCAACATAAGGATTTATATTAAGATTTACAAGTCTGTTAATAATGTCTGCATGGGAAATAGTGGCTAGGTCCATATATGCTGTATGTGCTGTGTAAGACCTATCCACTGCCTTTGTGACTTTTCAAAAAAATTGATGAGGTTAAAGAGGCAGGACCTTCCTTGGACAAAGCTGACTTTCTGCGTGTTCAAGGTTAGGAGATTTTCAATGATGACATTAATGAGGTCTGAAATGAAACATTCGACCATTCGACAGCTTTACATATGAAGACAGTGAGACTAATGGGTCTCTAGTTACCAGGGTCTATTGCTGGACCACCCTTGTGTAATGGCATTACAGTGGCTGTTTCCAGGCTTCAGGAATGTAAACCATGGAAAGGCGTAGATTAAAGAGGTTAAGTAGGGTTCAGATATACTGTATTGGGCACTGGATAATTAGGCCACCAAATATGTTATCTGGGCCCATGAATGTGATGGTCTTAGCTTTTGAGAGGGCTGACAGGACTTGTTCCATAGTATTTAAAGGGGTTGGCTGTGGCCAACTGTTATCTTACTACTAACCCATTCTGTTGGTTCTCTTTGTTTGCGAGTTTCACTGATTCCGTACAGGTTAGCTCTTGTTTAATCCTAGTTATCAATGTAATGAGAACTCCAAATTGGAGCATGACTCATAATAACAACTTGATATAGCTATCTGTATATCTATCAATCTCTGTGTTTACAGCATGTTTAATGATTTAGTTGATTGAAAAGGAATTTGTCATCTTTTGTGTTAAATTCCTTTTGATTAAGTAGTATGTTACTGCTTGTACTGTGTTTTAATCCTAGAGTGTCAAATAGTCCATCAAGGAAGTTTGTCCCCTTCCCCATTGTTGTGCCATCTTGGAGTTGGTACACTTAAGTAGCAGGGGGTGTGATTGACACAGTCTTCCATCAGGGAGGGCTGCAAGGTGCTTGCTTCCCTGCAAAAAAATACTATTTGTTTTGTTTTCTTTGTTTTTGACCATATGTGGTCAACATATTTTTTTAAATACTATGAAACCCATAGTACCCACTCGAGGTAATACTAAGCCAAATAAACAAGAGAAGCCACCACAACCTTGGCAATTTTCATGGCAAACAGGTTTAATAAAACATTAAAACAAAAATAAGACTTAGTGCTTTCGCCTGTTCCAGTACACAAGGCATAATCAGAGTCACCATCAGGAGTAACCCAGCCCTTTTATAATCATTCAATTCACATGACAACCTTAATTAAAAACATTAATTAAAAACAATTAATTGTTAAAATAACAGTATCTCTAGCACCCATGATTTCTCAGTCAGATTCATCTCCCATGACCATTTCAGAGGCCGGCATGGATCTTGCTTCTTGCACATCCCTGGAGGTCTTGCAGACATCTGCTTAGGATGTGCAGGGGGAACCATGGGTGATTATTTCTGCTATGCTTATAGATTGTCATCAGGGGTCTGAGCCACCTAAGATCTTTAGGGCTGATGTCCCCTTGAAAAAGAACAAAACTAAGAGCCTTTATCCTGCTCCCAAAGACCCTCAACATGAATGGCAAGATTTCACACACAGTCTTTTTAATGCACTTATGGCCTTGAAGCCTTCTCCTCAGGGAGTATCGGCCCCTGACCCCCCTTGGTCTTCTACCTCTCTTAAGAGGCCTAGGGAGCAGGTTTCATCAGATTAGGATGTGGACTCTGATGAAGAATCCTTGACCTATTCTTCCCTGATTCTCCTTTAGATTATGGCTCTGAGGAGGAGGAATCTATTAGTCCTGATTCTCCTTTTGAGGAGATTTCTTTTGGTGATACAATTTCCCATATAATGGAGTTTTTTAAGTGGGATTGTGCCATGTCTCTGATGTCAGCAAAGGTATTATGAGCTCCTTCAAATGGAGTTTCCTAAGGCCTCTGCTGTCCTTCCTGTTCTTGCTTGCCCTGTTGGATGCTTTTTTGCTTCTCAGACTCCTGACTCCCTGCCCCCTACTCCTAAAAAACTGATAGGTTTTATAAGTTTTCTGAGGATTGCAAATTCCTTTATAAGTGCCCCTCTGTTGACCCTTCTGTTGTTTCTGTTGCTTCTGATAAACCCTCTAAGCTTTTGCTTTCTACAAAGCTGCTTCCCTCTGCCAAGGACAGCTGAAATGGAGAGGATGGGTGAGAAAGTGTATACTTCTGCTACCCTGGCCTTTAGAGTTGTAAATTACCAGACACACATGACCAGGTTTATTTTGCTGTGCTCTCTCTCAGGCCTGTCAAGTTATTTCAGATCTTCCTGACTCTGAGAGGAAGACTTCAGTTATTTCTTTACTGGGGTCGTCTTCTCAGGTTGCTCGCCATTCAATTAAATTTGGCTATGATGCAGCTGCTGCTTTTAGTTCTATGTTGAGTTGGTATTCTTGGCTTCACCTCCAGCCTTTGCCTGATAATATTAAGGCTAAGCTCATGGATGCTCCTCTAGATAATAAACAACTTTTTGGTGCTGCTGCTGCTGAGTTAAGTCCCTTTAGGAAAAGGGGAAGGATTTACAGGATTTAAAACACTTTTGTTTTGCCTGTTCCTAAAATTTAAAGGAATTACCCTAATAAACCTGCCTTTGTCCATTGACAGTCTTGCAATCCCCTGAAACTCCTTCAGCTCAGATGCCTCCTTTTCCTGACAAAGCAGATGCTGTCTGACTATTTTTGCCCCTCTCTTCTCAGTCATGTTCCTGTCTCTCTTTGTCTTTTCCTGTCCCTTCCTATTTGGTTAAAGATCATTCAAGATTCTTGGGTTCTATCCATAATTTGACAGGGTATTATATGATTTGGAAATCTCTTCCTTCTTTTTTTGGGCATTTTGCAGCCTCCTCAGGAACAACTGCACTTTTTTCAAGAGGTGCTTTAGGGCCTGTTGTCTCAAGGAACAGTTCAAGAAGTTCCAGCTCGTCAAAAGGGGAAGAGATTTTACTCCAGAATGTTTTTGGTCCCCAGGAAAGAAGGCACCTGGAGAACCATTCTGGATCACTCTCAGCCAAACAGCTTTTTTGAAAGTTCTTTCCTTTTGGATGCTATTCCTTCCATCCTTGTTTCCTCTTCTTCTTCCTCAAGCCTTTCTAGTTTCTCTGGATCTCAAGGATGCCTATCTTCATAACCCTTTTCATCCCCTTTTCAGGAAGTTTTTACATTTCTCTGTTGCTTCCCTGCATTTTCAGTTCTTTGCTTTGCCCTTTGGCCTCTCTACTGCTCCAAGGGCCTTCACCAAATGCATCGCTCCTGTGATTAAGGGGAATCCATTTCCTTACTTGGATGACCTGCTCATTCAAGTCTCTTCTTCAGACATTTTATTTTAGCATCTTCAGTTTGCTATTTGTCTCCTGCAAAGCCCAGGGTTTACAGAGAATTTTCAAAAATCATTCCTAACTCTTTCTCAGGATCATGTTTTTCTAGGGTGCAGGCTCCAGACTGTTCCAATGCTGACATCTCTGCCTCCCCCCAAGGCTTGCATTCCTTCAATCCCTTCTTCCTCTGCACTCCATTGCAGCCAGTGGAGTTTCTAAGGGCTCTGAGTTACATGGCTTCAACCATTCCTATGCTTCCTATGGCCAAGCTTCATATGAGAAAGCTCCAGTGGTTCCTAAAGTCAGTCTGGCTTCAACATTCTCATCCTTTGGATTTTCCAATTCCCTGTGTCCCCTGTCTCAGGCTGGAACTTCAGTAGTAGATTCATCAGTTGCCCATAAACTCAAGGCTTCCTTTTCAACCTCCAGTCCCTCTCAGGAACTCTTTACAGATTTTTATTTGTTTTATTTTTATTTATTTTATTTTACATTTGTTGACCGGGAAGGTCTGACTGGATATATGTCCATTTTCAGTGGAGGCCCGGGGAGAAAAGCTCCATACAGAAGACATAAGACAGAACAGCATAATACAATGTAAAATACAATAGAGAAATACAATCCAGAGAAATTGTTACATATTTACATATTGAAACCATTCCACTATTAGTATAATTCAAGATAGAGGTTATAGAATATATTTGTAGGTCACTTTCCAAGTTCCCAGCCCAACAATCAAAAAGTTCATATATATTTGTGTGTCTCTTTATAGGTTACTTAAAATACATTCTAGATTTCACTTAAACAACATGTTTGTACAGAGTAATTAGGTTTGGATTTAGAGACACTGCTAGGAGACCCTAATTGGGGGCACAGTAGAAAAGTGTAGGGATTAGTCAGGGGTAGAGCAAGGACAGAGCCATCGCATAGTGAAGTGTTGATTAAGGTTTTTTTTTTTAACTGGGTTGGAGAGGGTTGTAAGGTTAGTTCTGTAGGAAGAGAGTTCCAGACTTTACCAACTGAGTTCATAAACAGAGCTTTCCCAGCTGAGTTGTTAGCTTTGAAGGTGAAAGTTAGCATTTTGTTAGAGGATTGAAGAGTTTTAAGGTTCTGGTAGGTGGTGATGAGAGTTTTAAGATCGGGTGTCTGTTCTGGCTGGTAGAGAATCTTGTGGGCAGTTACTAGTTGGTTAGTCAGTAGAAGGTTAGGTAGTTCAAGCCAGCCTAGTATTTTGAGGGGGTCTATATTAAAAGACTGAATGTTCAAAACCGTGAATACGACAACCTCAACACATAAATGCCAAACAGCTGAAACATAGAAACATGTAAATATCAAAATACGGAATGCCAAACGTATTTCCTTGGCCAGCGGGGTGATCGTGGGGAAGAGGAAATATATCCTTTTCCCCACTGTAGTGTGATCTCGGAGTTGGTATATATAAGTAGGGGGGGTGTGAGGGGCACAGCCCCCCACATGGGGGGTACAGGGAGGCTTGCCCCCCTGCAAACGTGTGTTTATTGAGGTTTGTTTAAATAAGTTTTACTTATCTGTATGGGACTGTTGTTTGCAGAAATGTGTTCAGCGTTCCATATTTCGATATTTACGTGTTTTGCTGTTTCAGCTGTTCGACGTTTACGTGTTGTGGTTGTCATATTTGCAGTTTTGAATGTTTGGTCTTTTAATATAGACCCATTTTGAGATTATGGCAATGATGGGTCCTATATGCAGAGGTGGTGGCAAATCTGGCAATATGATTATAGCAGGTTGGTTTTACTCAGGTTGGTGAATAAGGGGGAGGTGTAGAGAAGTGTGGATAGTAGATGAGTGTGAGCAAGAACAGTTCTGGCTAGGGGAGTTAAGAAGGGTTTGATTCTATGTAGAGAGCCAAGTTTTTTATTTACTGTTTTGATTGTGTGGTTGATATACAAGTTAAACTTTAGGTTGTTGTCAACTATAACTCCTAGGAGTTTGGTTAAGTAGTCTGGTGAGATCCTAGTGCCATTGTTAGATTTAATGGAGAAGGTTAGAGAGGAGGTCTTACGAGATGGGGAGAACAGCAGCAGTTTTTTTTTTTTTTTGGGATTTAGTATGAGATGGCGATAGAGGAGCCGGTTTTCAACTATGCTAAATGTGTTTTGGGATAGTGTCAGTAGTTCTTCTGGGGTTGTAGCAGAACATATTAGGGTTGAGTTATCTGTGTATTGAATACAGGTAGCGTCTGGTATTACTTTATGCAAGTCATTAATGAATATGGAAAATAGGAGGGGCCCTAAGATGGATCCTTGGGGCACTCCAAGTGTTATAGGTAAAAGGGTAGATAAGTTACCTTTCCAAGGGGCCCTAAGATGGATCCTTGGGGAACTCCAAGTGTTATAGGTAAAAGGGTAGATAAGTTACCTTTCCACAGGACTGCCTGTTGTCTACCTCCCAGATATGACTTAAACCACTGTGTAGCATGGGTGTCTAGGGAGATTATTTCTAGGGTTTGCAGGAGAAGTTGATGGTTTACCATGTCAAAAGCTTTGGAAAGATCTAGGAATATGGCTGAGGAGAGTTAATTACTATTACAATTATGATTTATGACATTGGTAAAGGATAGTAGGGCAGTGGTGGTACTGTGGTTTGGTCTGAAGCCATGCTGAGAATTTGACAGGTGATTGTTATCAAGAAGATAGGCTAGGAGTTGTTTTTGGATGCATTTTTCCAGGATTTTGGCTATAGGAGAGAGTATTGCTATGGGTCTGTAGTTTGAGAGGTCAGTGGAACTGCCTCCCTTGTGGAGTGGAATGATATGAGATATAGTGGGAATGGCAGCTTCAGATATGGATCTGTTGATCATAATGGATATAGAGTTATGGATGCCTTTCATGTGGGAAGGAGGGCCTCTTACTGTCCTCTTTTGCCTTTGGTCTCTTCAGCAAAAGAAGGGCCACATCAATATCAAAGAGATGAGAGCTCTTCAGGCTCTTTGTTCTCTTTTCCTTCCAGGGCCCCCCTTACAATCTTTGCAGTCAATACTGTGGTACATCAACAAGTATGAGGCTACAAGATCTTATCTCCTGTGCAGACTAGCTCTTTAGAGTTGAGATCTAGCTGTCCAGTATCAGGTGACTCTTCAGGCGGTTTACATTCCCTCAGAATAGAACATTGTGCCAGACTCTCTGAGCAGGTCCATAACACAGTCTCATGACTGGATGCTTCACAGAGATGTGTTTCTGGACATAGCCACAAGTGAGGTACTCCTCAAGCAGATCTTTTTGTCTCCCCTCTGAACAAACAGCTTCCTCTGTTTTGCACCAGAGTCCTATGTCCTCTGGCCTGGAAGGTGGATGCTCTACCTTTTTCTGGAAGGGGGTGTTTATTTATGCCTTCCCTCTCCTTCCTCACATACCAACGGTCCTGTTCAACATGGAACAGGATGCTCCCAAAATCTTATTGGTGACTCTCTTTTGGTCCAGAAAGTGTTGGTTCCCTGTTCTTCTTCTGCATTTAGCCAAGAGTGATCATCACAAGTTACCTCACAGGGTGGGCCTACTCACACAAGACAAGGGATCTCTTATCCATCCTCACTTGTCTACTCTTCAACTGACATTGTAGGTGATAGAGTTTTAATCCCTTTTAGATACATTTTTTCTTAGGATGTGCTTCGGGTCCTGCAGGAGGCCAGGAAACCCACTACCAGAAAGTCTTATTTATCCAAATGGAAGAGATTTTCTGTCTGGTGTGGAAGTTCCTTTGGCTCTCTCTTATTTGTGTGAATTGCTCTTCTGTTAAAGCCCACCTGTCAGCTATTTCTGCTTGTCTGCCTCTGACTCCCACTTTGGCTTCCACATTCAAGGTCAAACAATTTCTTAAAGGCATCCTTCATATTACACCTCCCAGGAAGTCTGTTCCTCCTTCTTGGGATCTTAATTTTGTTTTGGAGAAATTGAGTCGGGCTCCTTTTGAGCCTGCAGCTTCAGCTTCCTTACAGCATTGTTCTTGGAAGACTGTTTTTCTATTGGCCTTTACCTCAGCCAGGTGGGTATCTGAGCTGCAGGCCATTCTGGCTGTTTCTCCCTTTTTGGTTTTTCATAAGGACAGGGTGTCTCTTCGTACTATGCCTTCTTTAATGCCCAGAGGGGTTAATGAGTTGTCTCTTAATAAGTCAATTCATTTGTCCACTTTTTCCTTTCTCCACAATCTACTAGTAAGAAGGTTCTTCACACCTTGGATTTGCATAGACATCTCAGATATTACTTGAATAACACTAAAGCCATCTGTAAAGATGAGCAGCCTTTTGTTTCTTTTCATCCTAGGTCTCTAGTTTTGGCTGTTTCCAAGCAATCATTTCTTCTTGGACATCTGAAGCCATTTACTTTGGTTACTCCTTTCATAGGAAAGTCTTCCTTCTCCTGTTAAGGCTCATTCTAACAGGGCTGTGTCTTCTTCTGCTGCTTATTTCAAAGGTTAGGATACCTATTCTATTCTTGAGGCAGCTACTTGGACTTCTGTGCATAATTTTACCAAGCAGTATAGGTTGGATGTTTCTAATGTTAGAGCCCTATTTGTCAGGGCTATCCTGCATAGTTTCCTTGAGTGCTTTGCTTGGCCTCCCTACTCCCAGCTTTCTTCCTGAGCTGCTTCTTACTCTCCTTATTTATAAGAATACTGCAACATTGCTATAGAAGGATATGGTACAATTGTGTAAATCTTACCATAACACTAGATGTCCTTCTCTTTTGTGTTGCGGTATTCATTCCCTGCCCCATTAGTTTTCTCCTTCTGGATGTACTTGTTCCCTCTTTGTGTCCTTAGACTGTTGTTCCTCCTGGGGATTTTCATTTCTGAGGATGATACTTCTGTATGTCACTTTTATGCCCTACCCTGTGCACGGGGAACATACGTGTGACATACGGTGTCCCTATTACAACCTAAAGGCTTTGGTATACTGGCTGGACATTGGGCTACCCTTGAAGAAAAGGACATCTCCTGTTATGGTAAGATTTTGCATAAATGTACTTTCTTTTTGTCATTGTGCCTTCGTAGAAAAGCCATATTCTTAGCATAATCATTAACATCTCCTTTAATAGAGTCATAGATTAGTACTAGGCTATCTGCCTATGTTGGCTATTTTAAGCCTAGCCAAGTATCTATTGTGAGAATCAAACCCTGCACCTTATGTCTGTAAGGCAAACACCTTAACCATTAGGCCAGCCTCCCATCCCGTGTTGCTTTCTGCTTTTTATTTTTTATTTAGCTCATTTTATTCTCTCAGACCTTAGCATTAGTATTTTTAATATATTCTCCAACTGAGATGTAAAAAATTACCTTGATTTGTTTCACTAATTCCTTAATTTCCATGTCTGTGTTCTTTGTTTGATGACATTTTATGCAGACTTGAAGCTGTTCTATTGCACATTTATTTGCTATTATTAACTTCCTAACCTAAAACATTGCTTCTTCTTCAGCTCCTTCCAAAAGCAGTGTATTGAATGCTCTCAGTCTCCATGATGAAATAGTTAAATCTTTATACTTCTGCAAAGTTAATGTATTAGAATATACATTCATTCCAGTCACTATTAACTTTTGTAATTTATCAATCAACTGTTGAATTTATTCAGTAAGTTGTATATTTGCAGGTAGTTTTAGTGACTTAAACAAATAACAGTACTTCAAATTTCTTTCATTAAACAAATTACTCATCAGATCATTTCCCCGTATAACTATTCACCTCACATTTTATTGATCATATTCTGTATCTGTAGTCTCATTACTCTGTGACCCAGTTTCTGTTGGTGTTGAGACAGCTTCTTTGAGTACTATTTGGTTTCAATAACCTGAGACAAATCTTTCATGAAGTCAGAAGTAAATCCGGTGGCCATCAAAGAACAATATTAATATTTATATATTCACAACAGAAAAATAAAATAATAAAATAGTACAAAATAAACTAAACCAGGTATAAAAATACTAATATAATCGTGAGATTCAAAGATGGCTGCCGTTCTGTGAACACTGCTGAACTGCAGCTCTCCATTTAACCTGAGGAAATCAAAACCCTGAGTGGATACTACAAAGTTTTCAACATCAAAACTTCGATAAACTTACTCTAACTACACATATTTATCCTGGATTGAGAAGAAAAACCGGAAAAAAGGAATATATTTCATTGGATTACAACAGATTAGCTAGCTCTGCAGAGAGGAATACACAAAGGAACCGTGTGCTTTTTATATTGCAACTTTTATGTTCCAATAAGATGTCAAAAGAAGACAAAAGCATGGATATAACTACGACTAAAACAAAATTATCGGAATTGCAATCACCAGAAAAAGATGTGACTACTAAACGACAAAAAATTACTAAAGCACAGGAACAACAGAAACTAGGGACTAAAACTAAAGCTGATCAAGCTTTAAATATGGAGGATATCAAAACTGCACTTCTGCCTGTACAAGAAGCTTTAAAAGAACTGACTTGTCAAATACAATCATTTGGAATTTCATGTACTCAGTTGCTGGAAAGAATGGATAAGACGGAGGCTCGAATTTCTGATACTGAGGACAAATTAGTTTTACTGGAAAGAAAAACGAATCTGCATGATGTTGATATACAGGCTATACAAAGTAAACTTACAGACCTAGAAGCAAGATCCAGGAGAAACAATATCATTGTCAGAGGGATTCCTGAATCCATTCAGTATAATGAACTGATTCCATCCATACTACAAATATTTGCTGTGCTTTTAAATGATTCTGATACTGTGAAACAAATCATCGTGGAAAGAGCACACAGAGCTTTGAGAGAGGTACAAGCATCTAATTTTCCTAGACCTGTGTATGTTAAACTGCTTAATTATCAAGATGTAAATAGAATACTTATTACTGCAAAACAAGGTGGAGGCTATATTATGTGGAAAAACAATAAAATATCTCTGACACAGGATTTACCTATACAGATCAGACAGGCTAGACAGTCTCTGTCTCCTTACTGCAAATTTCTTATTGACAAACAAATGAAGTTTCAAATGAAATATCCTAATATGCTTATATTCACAGTGGATGGGGCTAAACATTCTGTTTCCACCAAAAATGAGGCAAGAAATCTGTTTCTTAAAATTTTCAAGGCTTTACCTGCATCAGAGACTTGAATTGAACTTTTGCTGGGACTGGCATGCTGCTATGTTTACTGTGCTTCGAGGACTGGGTAATCTTTTGTTTGCATTTGTGAAGCTTAGGCCTATTCCTGAGCAATAAAACTGTTTGCTTTTCCTTATCTTGATCTCCTGCACTTGTTTCCTGACATTTTATGGCTTCTACGAACTGTTTTCAATGAGGAGGAAGACAGGAAGTGCTTATAATGCTGTTGAGGGTGTAGATTTCGTTGTGGCACTTCCGGGAGTCCATCTGCAAAAGTGGTCCCCCGTCGCAAGCATTTTACAGGACTTCCTGGTTTGGAAAACCGAAGAGAACTGTTTTAAACACTCTCTTGCTTATTTAACATTAAATAACACTGTTCTATAGTAATTTAAGCACATAGGAACTTGTTAGGAACTTCATTTATTAACTTTCAGTCAACATTTTGTAGTTATATTATTTAGAGAGGGTACATGGATTTAGCAATGTTTATTTAACCTGTCAGCATAACTAGTATAAGGTGAATGTATAACAAAGGATATTAATAAATTTGCTGTCTATTTGCTTTAATATAGGGTTATATATTAGTATGTATTTTTTTTTCTCTTTCTCTTCTCTCTTTTAATGCATGTGGTTTATGTATATATAGCTAATCCAACTGAAAGTGCATTATTATAGTGAAAGTGCATTATTATAACCTACTGAAAATGCATTATTTTTTTACTTTATTCTTTTTACATGTACTACTGTTACATTTTTAATTTGATTTGTTTAAATAGTAATTAACCAAAGAGATGTAGTTTATGGCAGTGTTTGTTAGGAAATGTTTAGTTTAGGCTTTGTCGTAGTGAAGTTAGGTTTTATAGGTCTTAATTGTGATACATGTGTGAAATTTTACATTGTGGTGTTTTTATATCTGTTGTTTCTTTTAAACCCTTTGTCATTTTATATTATACAGGACCTATTCATCTCCTGGTCCGGGGTTAGAGTGGGTATGCACTGGTTGAGGACGGGATATAAGGATTGCTTCCAGAGTATGTATAGTTTTGAATTTACTGTTTTTTGTTTTTTCCATGCTCTCTCTCCAAAACTTTCATCTTACAGTGAATCTTTGAAATGTGGGAAGTAGATTCATGGAACGTTAAAGGGCTCCAGAACTTGAAGAAGAGGAAACTGGTGTTACATGTATTGTTGCAGGCTAAGGCGTGGTTTATCCTACTCCAAGAAATGCATTTAATGAATGATCACTGGGGTGATGTTAAAAAAAAGAAATGGATTAGAGAAGTAGTAGTATCTGAAGGTAAGTCAAATAGTGCTGGGGTAGCCATAATTATTAAAGATCAATACAAGGAAAAGATATTAGATTCTAATACAGATAAAAATGGACGGTGGTGCTATGTTATTCTTTCATCTACCTTATTTGATAAACCTATTTTACTTTTAAATATATATGCTCCCTGTAATGACCAACAACTATTTATAGCATCACTATATTCAATTTTAACACAATTTGATAGATATTATGTAATTGTTGGAGGTGATTGGAATACCTACCAGAATCTGAAGTTGGATAGATCTTGTCCACAAAGAGCATTTAACAAGCATGCTCTATTAGCACTGAATGATCTTAAAGAAGATTTTCAATTATATGATCCATTTCACTATCTGAATAACGATAATAGTACAAGCAATTTTACCTTTTATTCCCCATGTCATAAAATGTGGTCCAGAATTGATTTCTTCCTGATTTCAAGAGTATTGATCAATCTAGAACCTACAGTTATGGTACATGCCCGTTATATATCAGACCATTCTAAAATTTCATTGAGTTTTACTAAGGGGGTAAAAGATACTTTGAGACAAAGAGGTTATAATTGGTCTCCTAATCCAAATCTATTGAATAAGGAGGATATAATACTGGAAATTACAAAGTACCTGAAAGACTTATTGATTGGTTTAGGGAAACAACAATTTGCCCCAGATATTGAATGGGCAACAGTTAAAGCTCAAATAAGACTTTGCAAAAAGCATCTTATTATAAAAAGATATTAAACAAAGATATTCAAACTTTAGAAATAAAAATTAAATTACTTGATCAAGAACTGATTAGAGATTTTAATGAGCAAACAGAGAAGGAACTGATTAAATGTCAAAAGGATCTCTTTTTACTTCAGAATAGTAGATTAACATTTCAAGAGTACAAGACGTTAGTGAGGTATGCCAGTCATGTTCAAACACCATCGAGAGCGTTAGCTAGGATCATTAATCAAATAAAAACAATCATGCAGATTTCGGAAATACAATTTAATAATAAAATATATTCTAAAACTGAGGAGGTTCTTAATATCTTTGAGAAAATATACACTAATATTTATGCTGGACAAAAGGATATGACCCCTAACAGGAATTATGAGCAATTTCTACAGTCAATTAAGTTTCCAACAATAAGAGAGCACATTCAAAATTACTTCGTTAAACCGATATCTGAAGAAGAAATAGTATATGTAATTCAGCATATGAAATCACATAAATCACCAGGTCCTGATGGCTTGACAGTGGAATTTTATAAAATATTTGCAGATATTTTCGGTAAGATACTTTCAGTTGTGTTTAACTACATAATTAGGAATAAAATTAATGATCCACACCTTAACGCCTCAAAAACTATTTTTATACATAAAGCCAATTCAGATCCTCAAAATCCGGATAATTATAGACCGATATCATTAATAAATGTAGACATGAAAATTCTAACCTCTATTATAGCATCTAGACTGAAGAGAATCATGAATCATATCATTTCTAAAGAACAGACTGGTTTTATGGCAGGTAGACAAACCAGTGATAATACACTCACACTACATACTATGTTAGAGCATGCTAAGCAAAATAATTTAAATATTTATGCCCTTATAATTGATGCCCAGAAAGCCTTTGATAGGGTTGATACAAATTTCTTGTTTGATCTTTTACCGTATTTTAATATATCACATGAGTTTGTCCAAATGTTACAAATATTATATAGTAATCCCTATACTACATTGTATATTAATAAAAACTTCTCTAAAAGAATACAGATTAAGACTGGAACACGCCAGGGTTGCCCTTTGTCCCCTTTATTGTTTAATATCTATCTTGAACCATTGTTTTTATATATTAAACAAAATGTTTATCATAATGTCCCAATAATTTATGGAACTAAAATATTAATGGCAGCTTTTGCTGACGATCTTAGCATTTGTTCTTAGCATCTCCATTATCAGATACTGAAAAATTATTGAAGGCTGTTAATGAGTTCTCAAAAGTGTCTAATTATAAAATTAACTTGAAAAAAACCAATATCTTCCCTTTAAAGACACCTAAACCCTTTTCGTTATTGCCCTTAGTGGGACAGGTATCATTTAAAGAAAATATTAAATATCTAGGTATTGAGTTCTCTACTGATAATAAAGACTTTTATAATAATAATATTAAAGCAATCTGGGAACAAATAATTTCTGATTTTGGGAGATGGAAAAATTTACGACTGCCAATATTAGCAAAAGTTTCAATTATCAAAATGAACATATTACCACGATTACTGTATATTTTAGGTCAGCCAATTTATTACTTTCAAAGTCGTTTTAAACGGATTCATAAAGAATTGGCTAAATTCATTTGGGAACCAAAGAAAACCAGGATATCTTATGATAAATTAATGACCCCAAAAATAGAGGAGGACTGGAATTACCTAATTTTGAAATGTATTATTTAATTGTAAATTCTAATAGAATTTTAAGAATTGCCAATTATGATATAAATAATACTAAGTGGACACCACCTTGGGTAGTTCTGAATTATAAATATATTCTAAAGTTAAATATCAATCCTAAAGCAATACTTTTTTTAGGTAAGGATACATTGAAATTCTATGGGATTATTGAACACATCAAAATGAACATACTCTCTTTACATCATTTATTTCATTTATTAGATTTGGTTCAACATATGATGGTTTTTCAACCCTTTCATAAGAATCCTAATTTAAAATTGAATAATCAACTAATTGATCTCAACAAGTTTCCATTGATAGTTAATCTAACTTTGATTGATATATATAAACATCTTGACAGTTCGGCCAACCAAATAAGACAAGAACTTAACTTACCTAAAAATTATCTGGTTATTCTGAGACAAATTAGAGAACTCACTATAAGCTATTTTAAAAGTTTTAAACCGGAAGAAGAGGCTATTAATAGACGCTCTTTGTTGTGGCAAGCTCTCCAACAGGATCTTAAATATATCACGACAGCAAATCAATTAATTAAAGAATTTCAATTTCATGATAAAATTTTGTTATCAAACTACTGGGAAGAGAAAATCTTACTGACAGATAGAAGTAATATGTTAAAAGCAATTGACTTGACCATCAAATCTACTTCTCTTCAAAAATTAATATATACCCAGTTGATGATTTGGAACAATGCATATTATACACATCTTACCCTGCATAAATTTAATCCCAAAAATTCACCAACTTGTCCATACTGTAAGAATCAACCAGCTGATCTTCTTCATATGTTCTGGAGTTGTAAATGTATTTTCAAACTTTGGAATTCCCTTAAGATCCAACTTCAAAAAGTGGGTTACCAGAGTACAACGTTATCATGGAAATTTATGATTCTGCATATTCCCCCGAGAGAGATCCCTAAATCACAAATTATTATATATATTAATATTTTTCAATTAATGAAGCTTTATATAGCTTCAAATTGGTTAGACCCATCTAAAACTTCATGGCAGAACTTTGCAGTTCTAGCGACAAAACATATATTGGCTCATAAATTACTATTAAACCCACAAAATAAAAATGTTAATAATCCAAAAATTTGGGAACAGATTTTTAATATTATACTAGCATAGTATTTTCAACTTGGAAATATTAATAATTATTTATGTGTGTGGAGAGAATTTAGTAATCAACTGTCTATTACTTGCATTTATTCTTATGCTTTTTTATATTTAACTGTATTACATGGAAGCATTCTTGTAAATATTGTATATAGAGTGTGGTTATTAGTGATATTAGTTAATGCTTGATTTGTGAATATATGTTATTTTTGTTCTTATTTGTGTTTGAAAATAATATAACAATAAAGATTTATTATGGAAAAAAAATACTAATATAATCACTATGTAATAATAAAGAATACCAAAGAAATGTAACCACCTATAAAAGAAAAAAAAAACTTGAATTATTACTCTCTCAGTACACCAAGCCTTCAAAAGATTTACACAGCAGTTTAAATAATATCAGAACTTCAATTCTTTGGGGCGGAGCCTGAATGGCTAACTGAAAGCAGCAGTATTTTAGAGCTCCATATAACTAGTTAAATAAGACATGAAAAATATTATTTTTTTCTTCAAAGTATAAAATCTCATAGATAAAGATCTAATTTACATAATTAGAAACTTTGGTGAAGTTTTACAAATAATTTCCTGTCAAAAAGCTTGGAGATATATTCACTTGTTAAAATGAGCAACTCAAGGAATTCTCACCAGGATGCTGCCTTAAAGAAGGAACTACAACAGATGGCATCTACCCTGCAGAAGTTGTCTTTGAAGATGGATGATTTTAAAGAGAACCTAGAAAATCTTAAAACAAGCAGTCAAAAACAGGTTGACACCCTCAAGGAAATGCTACAACAACACCAGACAAGGATAACAGGAATAGAGGTTTCTCTAAATGACTTAGAAAGCAGACTTATGGGAGAGGAAGCACAGAAAGAACTGCTTCTTAAACAAAACGCTTGGTTGGTTAATAAAGTAGATGACTTGGAAAATAGGGAGAGGAGAAATAACATCAGGATTTTCGGATTACCTGAAAACACAGAAGGTAAGGATATTATTTCCTTTTTATCAAGCTGCATCCCTGACTTTTTAAATTTAAAAGAAAGACTTTTCTTTGGCATTGAGAGGGCACACATAGCTCTTGGGAAACCTGCCACTAACTCAAACTCTCCTCCTAGGTCAATAATTATCAAATTTCTTTCATACTTGGATAATTTATTTATTTGCAGTTATTTTACCAGGATAGTCCATCGGGCCAAGGAACCAGTTTTCAATGGAGTCCTGGGGAGGAAAGCTCCAAGACAGATACAATGAAATTTACATTGAGAAAAAAAAAATTTACATAGAAAAAAAATGTTTTTTTTTTCATAGAAAAAAATGTTTTTGTTTAGAAATTACAGAAATATCAGAAAAACATTGAAGTTATGCTTATAGTTTCTAAGTAGATAATGAGTGTACAGTACAATTTCTGAAATAAAGTAGTAGTATAGCATTAATTTTAAAAGCATACATTATTATGAGATTAATAGGGAGTCAAAAGTAAAATTATTAGCAGCAAGGTTGACATTGAAAGTTCAGATTCTGAAAAAGAGTGACCCTTTAATGGTTAGGACATATGAAAATCAGGAATATAGCATATCATTAGGATGAAAACAATTTCTGAGGTAATGCATGGCATTTTGGGTGTAGAGTAGAACCATTTGTGTGGATATTTTGTTATATTTGAAGGCAGTAGTACTATTACATTTATATTAGTGAATTAGCAGTTTAAGTATAGTTCAGGGTTTTTAACTGGCAGTTAGTTTTTGTGCATCTATAATCTTTTATGTATGCAATCTACTTTCTAAAGGCTACCTTTATATTTTCTGTTTATGTAAGCTTAGGTAGGATGGGAGCAGGAGCATATCCATTGTGACGCAAGATATCTGTGTAATGATATTCTGAATGATGAAAGGCAAGAGGTAGTGCAGATGGAGGAAGGAAGAGAGTTCCAGAGGCGTGCTAGGGAGAAGGATAGCAGTTGATTCCCAGCTGGGCGTGAGGGTTTATATAGTTTAATTAGGTTTTGGGAACTGGATCTTAAGAGTCGATTTGGTATATACATTTCAAAGGCATTGGCTAGGGAGGGACAGCGAGATGGTTTATAGATGAGTTTATGGGCTTGGTTAAGTTGGGTATAAGTGAGGAAGTTGGGTAGCTCTAGCCAACTTAGTTGGTGAAGGGAGTTACAGTGGTGGGACGAGGCCTTGTGACCAGAGGCAAACTTGGATATTTTGTTGTAGCAGGCTGCAAATTTTGTTTTAAGGGAGGATTGCAGATTGCTAAGGATAGTTGCCCTGTATAATAGGGATGGGATAAGGTATGTGTTAGCTAGTGTGATTCTAGTAGAGGGAGAAATGAAATGGCTGTGGCTGTAGAACATACCTCGTTTTTTATGGGTTTTTTTGATGTTGGTTAATAGATGCTTGTCAAATTTTAGCTGGTCATCGATGACTATTCCTAGTAATTTTGAGTAGGACACAATTTCAAGGGGACTATTATTTTTGCAGGTAATTATGAATGGCTGTTTGTCAAGAGGTGATCGTTTAGTGGGGCTGAAAAGCAATAGTTTAGTTTTAGAGGCATTTAGAGCCAGATGGTTTTCTAACAACCATTGCTCAGTTGCAGAGAATGCGGCTTGGGTAACATGCGAGAGATTTGACAGGGAGAGGGAGAAAGAGATTATAGTGGAGTCGTCAGTGTATTGAATAAGACTGGAGTTTGGGATGACTTGATGGAAATCATTAATGAATATGTTGAATAAGAGGGGGCCTATAATGGAACCTTGTGGGATGCCTGTGGTAGTATTGAGGAAGGGTGAGATGGCCTTATTCCATTTAACTGCTTGTTGTCTGTTTGAGAGGTAGCTTGAGAACCATTGGATGGAGGAAGGAGACAGGTTTAGTTTAGTGGGTTTGGTGAGGGAATGGGAAATAGTGTTGAATGCCGTGGAGAGGTCGAGGAGAAGAGTGGATATGAAGTGACTGGAGTCATGAGCTCTATTGATTGTTTCAAGGAAGGAAAGGAGTACTGTTGAGGTGCTGTGGCCAGGCTGAAAACCATGTTGTGTAGGTGTTAGAAGTTGGTTATTGGCAAGACAGGGTAGGAGTTGTTGGTGTACACACTTTTCAAGCGATTTTGAGATGGGGAAAGGATAGCGATTGGGCAAAAGTTTTGAATGTCTTTATTGTTGCCACCTTTATGGAGAGGTATAATGAAAGCTTTCTTCCAGAGTTGGGGGATGTGACTTTCTGAGATGGAACAGTTAATAAGTATGCTGATGGAAAGAGCGATAGCTTCTGAAGCTGCTTTTAGAAAGTAGGAGGGGATTTCGTCAGGGGCATTTGAACCAGGTTTTGTTTTAAGGAGTAGTTTTTTGATGGTGCTAATAGATATGAGATTGATAGTGAAAGGTGGGGGTTGTAGACATGGGGCATTTTGGGAGGGAGTGGCAGGCTTGGCATTAGTTGTTGAGTTATTATTGAAGCTTGATGTTAGCTTATTGATGGTATCTATGAAGAAGGAATTAAATTGGTTTGCTAAGTCCATATCACCTGCATTTAGGACAAGGAACTGATTTTAAGATCTGCTTGGAGGAAGGCACCTCTAAAATATAAACAGAGCCTGATAAGATATGATAACGACTATTCATCTAGAATAATGGAACAAAGTAAAAAAGTGTGGTCAATGATAAAGTTTCTGAAACAAAATAACATCAAGGCACAACTTGCATATCCAGCTAAGATAAGAATACTGTATGCCAACAAGATGAGGACTTTTATTGACTTAGAGGAAGTCTCTTAGGTTCATAGATTCATACTAGGCTATCTGCCCCAGGGCATTTATAAGCCTAGCCAGAGTGTGTTTGGCTTTCGCCACCCATTTTAAATTAATTTTGCTATGCCCTTTTTTGAGGTTAGTATACTGTGCCTCTGTCTAACAGTGACACAGAAGTGATACCCGGGGTAAACCTATGATCTCCCATCCACTCATCAAGATTCCTTTTGAAGAGAGTCAATGAGGGACTCTGCCTAACCTGGACTGGGATTTTATTCCAGAATGAAGGGAGCCTCTGGGTTATGAATCTGTCCATCCAGCATGTCCTATTTATTTCAGTGCTGAGGTTCAAGTCTCTCAAGCGTGTAGCTCGATGGGATTTTGATTTTCTGAGGTGCAGCATGTCCATTAATTCTGGGTTTGACATGGCTTTATAAGTCAGTCACAGATCTCCTCTGAGCAGGCGGTATGCCACTGAGTAGAGCTGGAATTTCTTTAACCGGGCAGCATATGGCATCTGTTTGAGCCCTATGATCCGCTTGGTGAGGTACTTTTGGGGTCTTTCCAGTTGCTGCAGGTGTCTGGTAAGGTACATCCCAAAAGGGGCATTGTACTCAATTATGGGCCTGATGAGGGATGAGTAAAGAGGCACGATGACCTCCCCTGATCTAGATGTGATTCCCTTCATGATTAGGTGGGCTATATAAAATGTTTTTCTAACCACTTTGGCCACGTGGTTGTCAAATGAGAGATTGCTATCAACTTGGGTACCCAGGTCCCTAATTACTTCTTCTTTACTTAATGAAGTACCACCTATGTGGTAATTTGTGGGCACTTTGTTTTTGCCAAAGGGGATGACTATACACTTTTTGGCATTTAGCTTGAGGCCATGGCTCTGGCACCAGTTGTCTGTTTCTATGAGGCCCTTTTGGAGGATGCTTGTGTCGGTTGGAGAGTAGATTATGGCGCCCAGTTTGCAGTCATCTGCGAACTTGGTCAGCCACAGTCCTTCCGTGTTGGCCTGTACCTCCGAGAAATATATACCGAACAAGAGAGGTCCCAGGTCTGAGCCTTGTGGGACGCCACTTGTAACTGGTTTGGAGTCTGACATGGCTCCAGCAATTCTAACCATGTGGGTTCTGTCCTTGAGCCAGTTTGCAACCCATCTAGTGACACAGGGGTTTATATTTAAGCTGGTGAGCTTATCTATAATGCCCAAGTGGGGTATTGTATCGAAGGCTTTTGCGAGGTCCAGGTAGGCTGTGTGGACCACCTTCCCCTCGTCAATGGCCTTGGTGACTGTTTCAAAGAAATTGACCAGGTTTAAGAGGCAGGATCTGCCATTAACAAAGCTGAACTGGGTAGGATCCAGTGTCTGTAGGTCCCCAATATCTTTATTTATGAGGTCCATGATGATCCTTTCCATAGCTTTGCAGACCAAGCTAGTCAGGCTTATGGAGCAATAGTTTCCAGGATCCGTTGAGGCACCACCTTTGTGGAGAGGGACCACTGTTGCTGTACACCACTCTTTGGGTAGTAAGGCTGAGATTGAACAGTAGATTTATGTTTGGGTTTAGCTCTTCTTGGAGTTCATGTAGGACACAGCCTGGGACACCATCTGGTCCCATTGATGTTGTGTTTTTTGCTTTGGAGAGGGCGGCTTTTACCTGAGCATCTAAGATGTCAGGGGGGCAGCACTCTTCTGGGATAGATATTTGCCCTTTTGGTGGGGAGGGGGGGGGAGTTTGCGCTGAACCTGTCAGCTAGGATGTTGGCAATATCTGTGGGTCCGATGTATTTTTTATCATTTTGGACTAATTCTGAGCATATCTGGGAATTCCCACCCAGGTTCCTAACATAACTAAAGAAAGCCTTGTGATTATCCTTAGTGTTCTGTGCAATTTTTCTCTCGAAGCTGGCCTTAGACGATTTTATGAGTGCCCGTAGTTTTTTGCTAATACTGATCAGAGATGCCTTCCATTTTTGGGATTTTGCTCTATCATGTAGTAGCTTCCTCCTTCTATTGTATAGTTTGTTTATGGCTGGGGTCCACCAGACAGGACGTCTGCCTTTGGAGGATCGGGTCTTAGTTTTATTTGGGATTGCATGATCCATGCATTCCTGAAGGTGTTCATAGAATGCATTTATAAAGGATTCTGCGGTCTGGGCTGTATTTTCCACAGGCTCGGGAGCTTTGAAGGATTCCACCTCGATTTTGAGGAGTGTGAAATTTGCTTTAGAGAAGTTTTTCACTGTGGTTTTCTGGGCAGGAGGTGGGGTCAGGATGTGAATATCCAGTGAGATTAGTTTATGGTCTGATCTTACCAGTGAGGGATACACTTCTGGTCTGGAGCATAGAGTCCCCATGTTGGTGATGATCAGGTCCAGTATGTTTTCCCCTCTTGTGGGAGTGGTAACAAGTTGTTCCATAGCATTTGAGTTTATAAATTCTAGGAACCTTTGGGCTAGGGTGTTGGAGCTAGAGTAATGCTCCCAGTCTATGTTTGGGTAGTTGAAGTCGCCCAATATAATGGTGTTTGGAGAGACCTTCATATTTTCCAGTGTTCTCAGGAAGGCCGAGTGGGGTTCCTGAGTTTGGGAGGGTGGTCTGTAGCAGGCTATAAACTGGAAGGCAGTTTTACCCACTGTTAGTTGCACATAGATAGTCTCTGATGCTTCGTGCTGTGCCACCAACCTGGAGGTGTGGGTATCTTTGACGAATATTGATACTCCCCCTCCTTTTGTGGTTCGGTCCAAGTTTTGGGGCCAAAAAGCATGGTATGAGGTATAACCTGGTAGTGCTGGGGTGCTCTCGGGAGCCTTGAGCCAGGTTTCTGTTACTGCACAGATATCGATGTTCTCCATGCTAAGGAGAGTTTCAAGTGCGTGCATCTTGAGGTTTAGACTTCTGGCATTGAGGAGCATTGCTCTTAGTTTCTTATCCCTTGTGATACCTATGGAGGTGGGTTTGTCTTTTGAGCCTTGCCTAAAAAAGGCACTATGGGGGAAGCAAGAGCCTTTGCCAATATCTGAAAGCAAGGGGTGACAGGTGCAAGCCATCCCTAGCGAAGCATCATGGCTTGTCGAGCATGTCATCCCAGGCTGACAGGCATTGGATCCCCTTTGAATGACACCAATACTTAAGCCAATTGTTGAAATTGATCATCTTGTCTTCATATTGTGGCATCATTCTTGGTGAGGGTAAGATGCTACTCAAGGTCAGGGTCATACTGGCCTGGGCTACATGCTCAGAGAGCTCCTCTATGTCTCTTTTCATGTAGTCCAGGGAGGTATGTCCCAGGTCATTCACACCAGCATGGACAATGACCGAGTCATATTTGTACTTGCCTTGGAGTGACCTGAGTGCTTGTGTTATGTGGCGGATCCTAGCACCCGACAGGCAGCTCACTGTGACCTTCTCCTTGTTCAGCCTGGTGAGTGGGACATCAGTGTGCCTGACGATAGTCACCTATTACAAGTGTATCAGGTGTGTTGTTTAGCCTTAAGGGCTGTGACTGTTCAGCACACTGGCTTTGTGAGTTATGTGTTGCACATGTTTTGTTTTGGGGTAGAGGATGCTTGGGTGTCTGCTTTGGAGGTCTCTGCTGCTTAGGCAGATTTTTATTTAGAGCCTCCAAGTATGTTTTTGTGTGTTTATGTGTTTGGTTTGCTGTCGTGGTAGGTCTATGTGAGACTGGAATCGTAGTGAGTGTGGTTTCCTTCTCCTCCTGACTGGTTACGCCAGTACTGAGTTGAGAGAGCTTAGCCTCCAGTTTGGCTATATGGTTGCATCTCTCACATGTGTTGGAATTTGTTGGGAGGAGGAGAGGGTTGTCTGTGTACATGAGGCAGTTGTAACATTGCCTCAAGATTCCCAGATTCACCAGCTGGACCGGAGAGGAGATTGACAACTGACCTTTGGACATGCTAGAATAGTATTGGGAATTCCTTTATAATTGAAAAAAGGGCCAGTGGGGAACAAGGTACTCAAGGGGAGTTTGTGAGGGTGTAGTGCTTTTAATTTTTTAGTGCTGACTTATATAATTGCTTTAGTGAGCAAGTGCCAGGTAACTTAAATGCAATGTGTTACAGGTAACTTAAATGCAAAAATGACAAACAGTAACTTTCTTTCAAGTGAAACAAGGAAATAAGTACAGTAAGCAATGCAAATATCACTAGGGATCCACAGAAGTGCTGAAAAGCCGCGTTTTAGGTGGAATTAGCATTTCAGGGAAATAACAAGCAAACAAACAACAAGCATACAAAAAAAGCTAGATTCAGCAGGCCAGGATATAGTCTATGCTACAGCAAACAAGGTGTACCAATTTCAGTAAGAAACAGTTCAAATATGCAGGCACTATAAGCCTTTAACCAGAAATTCCCAGCTCAGAAGGGCAGATTCCAGCCTCTCTTCCCACAAGAGTGCAGGCCACGAACCTTCTTAATGTAAAATAACTGGCCTGAAGCCCAAGTGCTTAAACCAGAACTAATACACTTTTAGAATAACAGACACTGAGCCCTCAATCAGCAGTTCCCAACTTAGAAGGATGTAAGCTACCTGTCCTGCCACCACAGTGCAGGCCACAAACCTTCCTAATGTAAAACAACTGGTCTGAAGCCCAAGTGCTTAATCCAAAAGACTTAGTATGATAGCTACACTTTAATCAAGTTACTACCAAGCAGTAATAAATACAATTGAATACTTTAAAGAATGCCTGGATTAGTGCTCAAGTTATACAAACAAAGCTAGCTTCAGCAGGCCTGGATCTAGTCTATGCTACAGCAAACAAGGTGTACCAATTTCAGTAAGAAGCAGTTCAAATATGCAGGCACTATAAGCCTTTAACCAGAAATTCCCTGCCCAGATGGGAAGAGTCCAGCCTCTCCTCCCACAAGAGTGCTGACCACGAACCCTCTTAATGTAAAATAACTGGCCTGAAGCCCAAGTGCTTAAACCAGAATTAATACACTTTTAGAATAACAGACACTGAGTCCTCAATCAGCAGTTCCCAACTTAGAAGGATGTAGGCTACCTGTTCTGCCACTACAGTGCAGACCACAAACCTTCTTAATGTAAAACAACTGGTTTGAAGCCCAAGTGCTTAAACTAAAAGACTTAGAATGAGTTACACCAAGCAGTAATAAATACAATTGAGTACTATTAAGATGACGCAAAAGCAAAATAAAGTAGGAAGAAACACAAATACAGTAAAAGCAGATACATAATTTATTTATTTATTTTTTTTTTTGAGTGAGCAAATGAAATGGGCCCAGGAGTTACAGGACAGAAACAAGTGCAAATGCAGGCCTTCAAATCAGAAAGTTGAGAGAGATGGAAGACCGCCCAAATGGCCAATAACTACAAATTCTGGGCCAGAACCACTCCTTATGTGGTAGACAGGTTACCTAATGCTTACCACTCCCACTGATAAGCTAGAAGGCTTCCCTCCAACACAGAAAGGCTTGGGGTCTCAGAAGCTTACAAACAGTCCTAGATACAGAAAATCTGTATCTGGAACACTAATTACAGGAAAGGTAGGAAACAGGCTTACAATTTTTTTTTCTCAGAAAAGTAGCAAAAACAGTAGCAAAAACAATTCACATGCAGTGCAAGCTGGCACACTTGAGTATGTAGCAATATTAGTCCACATACAGTTTGAAAAAATGTAATTAAATTAAAAAGGACTAAAAGCTAGTGCAGAAAGGGTTTATTAGGTAGAATGCGGTAAAGAGATGGGACTGGGGGAGTGTCCTAGATCAAATCTACAGTGGGGCGGGCACTGCAAAAGCCACCAAATTTAAACTACAACCAAGAACAGGGAGGGGGGGTGGGGAAGACAGTTTCAACAGAGATGTGAGGAATCACAGTGCAAATTATAAAACCAGAAAAATATATACTGATCTCTGTATATTTGCAGAACTGTAAGACAACAAATATCTAAGCAACAATTTAGCTCTATAATACAGAATAATACAGAAAAATATACTCATCTCTATATATTTGCAGATAGTCTTGTAAGGCTCTCTCTCAGTGCACAGGTTCCAATTTAAATGCAGGCTGTTATTAACAGGTCAAAATTAAGGGAACCTGGAGTTAAGCAACACACAAGCTATAAAAAACGGTTATATCAGCTGTAGACAAGGCAAAAAATGAGGGGGGAGGCAGTTTCAACAGAGATGTGAGGAATCACAGTGCAAATTATAAAACCAGAAAAATATATACTGATCTCTGTATATTTACAGAACAGTAAGACAACAGATATCTAAGCAACAATTTAGCTCTATAATACAGAATAATTCAGAAAAATATACTCAGCTCTATATATTTGCAGATAGTCTTGTAAGGCTCTCTCTCAGTGCACAGGTTCCAATTTAAATGCAGGCTGTTATTAACAGGTCAAAATTAAGGGAGCCTGGAGTTAAGCAACACACAAGCTATAAAAACCGGTTATATCAGCTGTAGACAAGGCAGAAAATGAGGGGGGGGAGGCAGTTTCAACAGAGATGTGAGGAATCACAGTGCAAATTTTAAAACCAAAAAAATATACACTGATCTCTGTATATTTGCAGAACAGTAAGACAACAGATATCTAAGCAACATTTTAGCTCTACAATACAGAATAATACAGAAAAATATACTCAGCTCTATATATTTGCAGATAGTCTTGTAAGGCTCTCTCTCAGTGCACAGGTTCAATTTAAATGCAGGCTGTTATTAACAGGTCAAAATTAAGGGAACCTGGAGTTAAGCAACACACAAGCTATAAAAAACGGTTATATCAGCTGAAGACAAGGCAGAAAATGAGAGGGGAGGGGAGACAGTTTCAACAGAGATGTGAGGAATCACAGTGCAAATTATAAAACCAGAAAAATATATACTGATCTCTGTATATTTGCAGAACTGTAAGACAACAGATATCTAAGCAACAATTTAGCTCTATAATACAGAATAATACAGAAAAATATACTCATCTCTATATATTTGCAGATAGTCTTGTAAGGCTCTCTCTCAGTGCACAGGTTCCAATTTAAATGCAGGCTGTTATTATCAGGTCAAAATTAAGGGAACCTGGAGTTAAGCAACACACAAGCTATAAAAAATGGTTATATCAGCTGAAGACAATGCAGAAAATGTGGGGTGGGGGTGGGGAAGACAGTTTCAACAGAGATGTGAAGAATCACAGTGCAAATTATAAAACCAGAAAAAATATATACTGATCTCTGTATATTTACAGAACAGTAAGACAACAGATATCTAAGCAACAATTTAGCTCTATAATACAGAATAATACAGAAAAATATACTCAGCTCTATATATTTGCAGATAGTCTTGTAAGGCTCTCTCTCAGTGCACAGGTTCCAATTTAAATGCAGTCTGTTATTAACAGGTCAAAATTAAGGGAACCTGGAGTTAAGCAACACACAAGCTATAAAAACCAGTTATATCAGCTGTAGACAAGGCAGAAAATGAGGGGGGGAGGCAGTTTCAACAGAGATGTGAGGAATCACAGTGCAAATTATAAAACCAGAAAAATATATACTGATCTCTGTATATTTGCAGAACAGTAAGACAACAGATATCTAAGGAACAATTTAGCTCTACAATACAGAATAATACAGAAAAATATACTCAGCTCTATATATTTGCAGATAGTCTTGTAAGGCTCTCTCTCAGTGCACAGGTTCAATTTAAATGCAGGCTGTTATTAACAGGTCAAAATTAAGGGAACCTGGAGTTAAGCAACACACAAGCTATAAAAAACTGTTATATCAGCTGAAGACAATGCAGAAAATGAGGGGGGGTGGGGAAGACAGTTTCAACAGAGATGTGAGGAATCACAGTGCAAATTATAAAACCAGAAAAATATATACTGATCTCTGTATATTTGCAGAACTGTAAGACAACAGATATCTAAGCAACAATTTAGCTCTATAATTCAGAATAATACAGAAAAATATACTCATCTCTATATATTTGCAGATAGTCTTGTAAGGCTCTCTCTCAGTGCACAGGTTCCAATTTAAATGCAGGCTGTTATTAACAGGTCAAAATTAAGGGAACCTGGAGTTAAGCAACACACAAGCTATAAAAACCGGTTGTATCAGCTGAAGACAAGGCAGAAAATGAGGGGGGGGACAGTTTCAACAGAGATGTGAGGAATCACAGTGCAAATTATAAAACCAGAAAAATATATACTGATCTCTGTATATTTGCAGAACTGTAAGACAACAGATATCTAAGCAACAATTTAGCTCTATAATACAGAATAATACAGAAAAATATACTCATCTCTATATATTTGCAGATAGTCTTGTAAGGCTCTCTCTCAGTGCACAGGTTCCAATTTAAATGCAGGCTGTTATTATCAGGTCAAAATTAAGGGAACCTGGAGTTAAGCAACACACAAGCTATAAAAAACGGTTATATCAGCTGAAGACAATGCAGAAAATGTGGGGTGGGGGTGGGGAAGACAGTTTCAACAGAGATGTGAAGAATCACAGTGCAAATTATAAAACCAGAAAAAATATATACTGATCTCTGTATATTTACAGAACAGTAAGACAACAGATATCTAAGCAACAATTTAGCTCTATAATACAGAATAATACAGAAAAATATACTCAGCTCTATATATTTGCAGATAGTCTTGTAAGGCTCTCTCTCAGTGCACAGGTTCCAATTTAAATGCAGGCTGTTATTAACAGGTCAAAATTAAGGGAACCTGGAGTTAAGCAACACACAAGCTATAAAAACTGGTTATATCAGCTGAAGACAAGGCAGAACATGAGGGGGGGGGGGAGACAGTTTCAACAGAGATGTGAGGAATCACAGTGCAAATTATAAAACCAGAAAAATATATACTGATCTCTGTATATTTGCAGAACTGTAAGACAACAGATATCTAAGCAACAATTTAGCTCTACAATACAGAATAATACAGAAAAATATACTCATCTCTATATATTTGCAGATAGTCTTGTAAGGCTCTCTCTCAGTGCACAGGTTCCAATTTAAATGCAGGCTGTTATTATCAGGTCAAAATTAAGGGAACCTGGAGTTAAGCAACACACAAGCTATAAAAACCAGTTATATCAGCTGAAGACAATGCAGAAAATGTGGGGTGGGGGTGGGGAAGACAATTTCAACAGAGATGTGAGGAATCACAGTGCAAATTATAAAACCAGAAAAATATATACTGATCTCTGTATATTTACAGAACAGTAAGACAACAGATATCTAAGCAACAATTTAGCTCTATAATACAGAATAATACAGAAAAATATACTCAGCTCTATATGTTTGCAAATAGTCTTGTAAGGCTCTCTCTCAGTGCACAGGTTCCAATTTAAATGCAGGCTGTTATTAACAGGTCAAAATTAAGGGAACCTGGAGTTAAGCAACACACAAGCTATAAAAACCGGTTATATCAGCTGAAGACAAGGCAGAAAATGAGGGGGAGGCAGTTTCAACAGAGATGTGAGGAATCACAGTGCAAATTATAAAACCAGAAAAATATATACTGATCTCTGTATATTTGCAGAACAGTAAGACAACAGATATCTAAGCAACAATTTAGCTCTATAATACAGAATATTACACTCAGCTCTATATATTTACAGATAGTCTTGTAAGGCTCTCTCTCAGTGCACAGGTTCCAATTTAAATGCAATCTGTTATTAACAGGTCAAAATTAAGGGAATTTGGAGGTAAGCAACACATAAGCTATAAAAACCGTTTATATCAGCTGAAGACAAGGGAGAAAATGAGGGGGGGGTGAGACAGTTTCAACAGAGATGTGAGGAATCACAGTGCAAGTTATAAAACCAGAAAAATATATACTGATCTCTGTATATTTGCAGAACAGTAAGACAACAGATATCTAAGCAACAATTTAGCTCTATAATACAGAATAATACAGAAAAATATACTCAGCTCTATATATTTGCAGATAGTCTTGTAAGTCTCTCTCTCAGTGCACAGGTTCCAATTTAAATGCAGGCTGTTATTAAGAGGTCAAAGTTAAGGGAACCTGGAGTTAAGCAACACACAACTCTTCATTTATTAAAACTAATAATGTGATTACTTTACCAGAAGATATGGATTGGATGTCACCCTCTCTCAAGAGAACAAAAGAAACAAATGTCTAGACAGATGTAAAAAAGAAGAAGCAAAAGACTGATACTGTTACAGTCAAATCTCTCAAAGCATCTACTATGATATGAATTGTTTTAACATTACTTTACAGGTCCAATTTTACTGCGTGGAATTTTAAAACAAAGGTAACTAACTACTGGAATCTTTATCTATATTTTTTGAAAATAGATGACACATGAGAGTTTTCACATTACCTCAGGTATGTAAAACAGGGTACTTTTCTTTCACAGAAGGAGGGTTATATAGCACATAAATATTTATACTGTAAATCAACATACATAGTATATGCATATTTTCTCTTAATTTTCTCTTTTCTTTCTTTCTCTTCTCTTTTCTCATTATTATTTTAACTGCATCTTGCCTCCCTTTCTAAATTCTCTCCTATTTACTATACTAATATAGTCTGTATATATTTAATAACTCACTATCTATACATAGATAAATAATAGTCTAAAATAATCTAGTTTTAAGGTAGACTAATTGGAATAGTGAACTTAATTCATTGTTATTACAATATTTATTAGATTAATGATAGTCACTGTTATGCTTATTGGGATTGGGGACATGTCCGTGATTAACTCTGAAATGTTCCATTCATGTACATATGTCCATTTAATTATTTCCTTTTAGTATTAACAAATACATAAAAAGGAGGGAAAAATGTACTGTTGGTTAAAAGAAGTAAAGCTTTCTTCACATTCTATTTGCATTGCCATAGAAACAGTAAACAATTGCTGCAGTTTCTAAGGACACTGTGAATCTGCGAAGTGCATTTAGCCTCACAGATAACAAATAATAAGAAAAAGTAATGTTGTTTAGTTATTAAAATGAAAAACAACCTAAACAAGGTAAAATAAATACATAGTAGGACTATTTGTAAATATTTTATGATTTATCCTCCTAGGATTACATATTCCTGGAAACACAACTGCAGTGTTCCCAAACTACATGTGCACTTAAATGTAACTGCTTGATTAAAAAGTATTACTCAGTTTAACATGCTGATTTCACAAGCTGTCTGCACTGTAAAAGTTACATTTTATATGTTACTTGAAATTGTCACTCTCTAGTGCACATGAAAAGATACATATTACTTTTTGCAACATGTTATCTTTGCAGTTACCTCACACTGTACAAACTCACTTGGTAACTGATAGCTATTCATTTAAAATATCAGTTTAAATATTAAATGTGCCCTTGAAATGTTATTGACATTTTGACAAAATATAATCTGAACTGTAAAATGAATGGCTTGAAAGAAATGAAGTAATGCATAGATTTCAAAGAAAGTTCTTGACACTACAGTAGTAGTAAAAATATATATACACAAGGAAGTATTGAAATGATTTAGTCTTCCAGTTAAAATAGCTTACTGTCAACATTATGCGATATCAGAAAGTTTGAAGAGCTAGGAAATTACTATTTTTTTCTTTATAGTGATTATTAGACAGATGTTAGACTCTGCTTTGTTTAATGAATTGTGAATTATGTTTATGAGGAAAAGTGGACTCAATTACTCATATTAGACTACACATTCCTGGAAATTCAACTGAAATGTCCCCAAATTACTTGTGAATTTAAATGAAATTGCCTGATTAATAAGCATAATTTACTTTAACAACCTGAATCCATAAGCTATCTGCTCTATATATGCTACATTATATATGTCACTTGCATATGACAGTCTCTAGAGCACACGAAAAAATACATATTATTTTTGCAACATGCTATATTTGCACGAACCATACATTCTAAACCAACTCAGTTGGCAACTGACAAGTTATTTATTTGAAACATCAGTCTAAATATTAATTGTGCCCTTGAAATATTGTTGCTGTTTTGACAAAACAAAACCTGAATTGAAAAAGGAATGATTTGAAGAAGTGAAGTATTGTACAGATTTCAAAGACAGCTATTGACACTACAATATAAGCAGAAATGTATACATGCAAGGAAAAATTTAAATGCTTAATACTTTTATTTAAAATAGCTTATTGTTAACTTTTTGCTTTATCAGAAAATTTAAAGAGCTAGGAAATTATTTCTAATTTGTCTTTGTAATGTTTACTAAAGTGA
Source organism: Protopterus annectens (assembly GCF_019279795.1). NCBI lineage: Eukaryota > Metazoa > Chordata > Ceratodontiformes > Protopteridae > Protopterus > Protopterus annectens. The sequence goes on along the minus strand of NC_056743.1, from coordinate 1,936,851,071 downwards.
TGTTAGTCACTGACTTGTTTAATTGATTGCGAGTCATGTACAAAATGGACTACTGAATGTTATTTATGTTTACCTATGTTTGCTGAATTTCTTTTCTTAGTACTGATTTAAAACAAGGAAAAGAAATGGAAGTCAAATCTCTGTTTTTGGTCAAGGGAGGAGAGGCTTAAGAGTATTCTAACTGCCCGAGAACTCTCTAAGATGCTCTAAATACTATTTGAGTAATACTTACCTAAGGTAAGTCTTGATTACCATATAGGTACCTTCACATTCATTCTAGACCTGATGTGATTACCCATTCTGGAAGCAGGAGGTGCCCTATGCAGGATGGGAATTGTCAGGGTGATCATAGTTCATTCTTAGACTCTGGTTTGTAAATCTATAAATATGTAAAAGCACTGCACACTAGAATGTAGAACACCTCTACTCTGAGTCAGGATACCACTGATAAGCCATGTATTTTCATAAGTGTAAGTTGTAGTTGGTGAGCTGAAGAGTGGGAAAGTAAAGGAAGGCAGTACACCTACAGTAAATTCATATTTCATTGGTAATCACTCATTGTCTCCTACAGAGTCCTTTTAGTCAAATTATTTTAGTAATAATCTATTTGTTGTTGGCTTATTTAGTGTATGCTCCTCTGTTGCATTTAATTTATCCAGCATGACATATCTGACATGTTTGGGATCTCTTAAGGGTAACTAAATATTGGATATTTTCTAAGTCAACATAATAATTGTTTACACTACTAACATTCCATTTTGATATACAAAATACTATAGAACAATAATAGAATAATATAGAATTTCATATCTCTTTTAAGACAATTCTCCATATAATAATTTAGCATGTGGCGCTCAGCTGATATTGTTGGTTAATGGTATGAGTGATAATCCAATAGATCTATCTTTATCTGTTGGATTAGGAATGACTTTCATTCCATGTTTAATGGGAAATTCATATTTACTTGTATTTGATACTTTAGAATTAATGTTTTATAGAAGTAATTTTTTAAAGCCTGACCAGAATTTTACCCTAATTGTATTTAAAAAAGAAAGAACATTAAATTACACTCCCAAGTTTACACACATAAAAATGGCATTCAGTGTTATCAGAGAATATGGTATAACTACTATAATCAAAATAAAAAAAGAAGCAAAAAGTTTCTTCCAACAATAACTGGAAATGAATTTAACATTCTTATCATTAAATGCTAATGGCTTAAATAATGTAAATAAAATATCAAACTTACTAAAATATTTAAACCTAAATAAGGCACAAGTAGTATTTCTCCAGGAAATGCATTTTAAGACTAATGATAGCGTTATTTGGAACCCTAAGGACTATACAGTCTTAGCTCGATCCTCCTATAGAACAAAGACAAAAGGAGTATCAATTCTCTGGAGGAAACACATAATCACTCCAAACGTTATTTATAAATATGAAAACAAAGAAAGTCTACTAGCATTTGTTATAATTAAATTTAATAAAAGAATATGGACCTTAGCTAATCTATATTGGTTCCCAGGAATTGGAGCAGGAACGGTTAAAAAACACCTAGATTTTATTTCCAACAATTATAAAGGAAATCTTACACTGGGAGGAGACTTTAATTGTACCTTAGAAGGTTCTGAAACCACCAAGAAGTCTTTTCACATAGCAACTATTTCAAAATCCTTAAAAAGATGGATTTATTCATTTCATTTAATAGACACTTTTAAAGTAAAAGATGATAAATCCTTATTATTTTTCCATACAGACCATGGATTTGGAACACAAACCAGAATAGACAAATTATTCAGCATAAAAACAATGGCTATCTCTCCTCTGCTACTTTCCTAGACCTATCTAAAGCATTTGACATGGTCCCACACAAACAAGCCATCTCTGTCCTCAATAACCTATCCTTCTCTCAATCAGTCACCAACTGGTTTCAGAGTTACCTGTCTGACCACCAACAATCCATTGTATGGCAGAATGACATATCTCCACAACTACCTGTCTCTATAGGGGTTCCCCAAGGATCCATCCTTGGACCCCTATTCTTCTCTATTTTCACCAATAATCTAGCCTCTTCCACCAAACATGGCATACTCATACAATACGCAGATGACTCAACCATCATCTGCTCAGCCCAGTCCCTACCCAAACTGCAAAAAGTCACACAGGAAGCCTTTTCTTTTGTTGAAACTTGATTATCCAATGCCCAATTAATACTCAACCCAAACAAAACTAAACTACTCATCTTCCAACCCACCAAACATACTCAAAACAACTCTCACTTTACCATCACAGCAAAAGACAACACCACTATACACCCAACAGAACACACCAAATTGCTAGGAATGGAAATAGACAATAAACTAAAATTTGACATTCACATATACATGACCATAAAAAAAGTCCACAGAAAACTAGGGGCGTTATACAGAAATAAGCAACTTCTCACCAAAGCAGCAAAGATTTCAGTAGCAAATTCCCACCTTATCTCCACCCTACTTTATGCCTCTTCAATATATACCAACCTAAGGCAATGCGATCTAAACAAGCTAGAGACCTGCTACAACAAAATCGTCAAATTCACCACAGGGGCATCCTACCATAGTCACCACTGTCTCTCACTTGCTGAACTGGGCTGGCTTGAACTTCTTCACCTCCTTCAATAGTATCAACTCTCACTCGCCCACAAACTAGTAAACCATCCACTAAATGTCCCATCCATCTAGATTCTACTCCAACCCTATCGCACCACCAGACCACTAAGATCCAGCAACAAAAATCACTTGCAGATCACTAAAGCCAATAACTCTGCTGGTGAAGCACTATTATCTTGTGCCATAGCCAAATTATGGAACTCCCTCCCACCCACAATTACCTCCATGCCATCATGCACCCACTTCAAAACTTTACTAAAAGCACACCTAAAAACATGCTGGCTATGCCCTTGCAAATCCCACTCTAATATCACCCGCCCCATCCAACCACTATATTTCTTTCCACCCCACTAACTACCTTGATTATAGCAAGCTCGAATGATCATAAGCCTACTACTTGTTATACAGCAGGAACTTCTTATTGTAACAATTTTTAATGTCTGTTATGTACTTCGCAGATAAAGATTCTAATTGTCTACTGATGTACTATGTTCTTCATCTGTAACTATGTTTGTAATTAATTGCTATGTTAATCAAGTTGTTAATCGCTGTAATTGTCTGTATATTTTAAATGTGGAGCTTTTCTCCCTGGGCCTCCGCTGAAAATAGACCTATGGCCAGTCGGACACTCCCGGTCAACAAATGTAAATAAATAAATAAATAAATTCGTAGTTCAAGATTTACAAACAAAAATCCTAACTTCTGAATAGTTCCATGCCCCTTCTCAGATCATAACTGTCTGATAATGAAGCTCCAAATAGAGTTTAAACCTTTAATCCTCTCAAATAGAATTCCATCATATATCATGAAAATTAAAGAATTCAGACCCTGGATGTTGTCAGAACTACAATTATTTCTTGAAATTAATAATACAACAGAAATCAGTAGAGTCATGGTTTGGGACTCATTAAAAGCATATTTATTTGGTAAGACCCTTAGCTGGTACAAAAACAAAGTTAGAGAGTGGGAAACTGAATCATTAAACTTGCAAGCCAGACTCTTGTCAGCAAAATCTAAAAAAAAATCAGAATTGTCCAGAAGTCAAAAAAGAAATAGAGGAATTAAATAAAAAATATAATGAAATTCTAACACACAAAACTTGTCTAGCCTTGGAAAAATTAAAAATAAACTCATTAGCCACCTCCCCCAGATATCTACATAACTTATCTACAAGAATTAAAATATAATCTAAAGCAAATAACATTAGTAGTATATATCATGAAAAGAAAGGAAAAAAAAGTATCAGATATAGGAGACATCCTTGAAGCACTTCGGGTCCATTATATGGAACACTTCAAAAAAGAAGACTTAGATACCAACCAAATTAACTTAGATACAAACCTTATCAATATAAAAAAAATCCCGAAAACTTAAAAAAAGAACTACAAAAACCTATATCCTACAAAGAAATTGTTGACAAGATAAAAGAAAGTAAATCTAACAAAGCTCCAGGGATAGATGGTATAATTATGGAAATTTACAAACTCTTCCCTTCAACAGTAATCTCCTTTTTTCATAAAACTTTGCTAAAAGTCCAGTCAGAAGCAAAAATACCACCCTCATGGAAATATTCTCTCATAACACCAATTCTAAAAGATAATAAACCATCAGACCTTTGCACCTCATACAGACCTATATCATTACTGAATAATGATTGCAAAATATTCATGTCAATCCTAGCTAACAGAATGAAAACCCCACTTTCAAAGACAATTAATAATGATCAAACTGCATTTTTATATAACAGGCACACACATGATAATATTAAAAGGATACTTACGCTTATAGATTATGTGAATAAAGAAGATAGAGAAACACTTGTAATCGGATTAGACATAGAAAATGCCTTTGATTCCCTCAACTGGGAATATCTATTTAAAACTTTAGCATTATTTAAACTTCCTCCTCCCTTCATCTTATTACTAAAAAAACATATATATTAATAACTTAGCCTACATTAAATTAGGTCCTTTCACCTCAGAATCTATCCATATAACAAAAGGTACTAAACAAGGATGCCCCTTTTCTCCTATTTTATTTGTTCTGGCTATAGAAATACTTGCAGAAATAATACGCAATAATCCAAGAATAAAAGGAATTGAAGTCTATGACCAGTGCATATCTAAAATAATGCTTTTTTCTGATGATATTTTATTAACCCTATCAAACTCCAGGGAGTCATTAGGAGAGCTAGAAGAAATGATGGAGAAATTTTATAAGATTTCAGGTCTACACTTTAATAGATCAAAATCAAAATTTATATTTTTAAATAAGAAAAAAGAACTACAAGTTACAGATAAATCCATCATAGGAAAACAAGAACTTATGCTAATGTTATTTAGGCATAGTGTTATGCAAAAATATAAATGAAACAATATTAATAAATTATAAAAACATTATTGAAACAATAAAAAATATATAGAAAAGTGGAACAAAATTATATTAACTTTTGAAGACAGATTGCAATTAATAAAAATGGTCTTATTACCAAAAATACTATATGTAGCATTAGCAATACAGTTAATTCCTGAAAGATGCATTCTTAAAAAAATAAACTCATGTTTAATAAAATGTGTATGGTATCCCAAAAAGACTAGAGTAGCTCTAACTCATCACATTATACCCTGGAAACAAGGAGGATTGTACTTCCCAGAAATAGAAACATATATAAAAGCATCTGTGCTTAAAACTACAATAGACTGGATAAACCCAAATTATTTTGCCAACTGGAAAGAATTAACAACGGCTATATTAACAAATGAATTTAATCTGTTAAAAAAATTTAATAGTAGACAAATCAAACAAACCCTGGTACATACTATGCATAAGTATACAATATAATATAACAAAACCTTCTAAAACAACACTGATTAATCATTACATCAATTCCTTTAGGAAACTTATCAATGCAAGCATAGATCTAAAACTATGGTTTGACCTTTTAACCCCATTTACCATCACTAAGAACTTTCCTCACAAAATATATAGGGAAACAATAACCTCCTGGGAACAAAATGGATTCTTATGCTGGTTTCAATGTGTAAATAAATTAAATGTTTTAGATGTACATATGATAAAAACTGCTTACAATATTCCAACACAGGACTGATTAACCTTACAAAGCATTCTAATGTACACTCAAGATTTATGCAGATCAATTAATAATTCCTCATTTAAAGATATTCCAAATCTAATAAGTTTTCTGTATGAATTTATATATAATAGTTGTGAAAAGAAAAATTCCATTTCAAATCTATATAAAGAGTTAATAACATATAAAAAATCCCAAACCATCATACTGGCAGTTCTTAACAAAAGGTCATTCATTGCAGTTAACAGAAGAAATTAAAACTAACATCTTACTATCAGGTAATTACACCTCTAACACACAGTACTGGAAAATATTTAACTGGAAATACTTACATAGAGCATTTTTAACACCAGATAGAATTAAAAAGATCAGTACTACTACAAATGTTTTTGCTGGAGGTGTGAAAAGTCAAATAAAGCAGACTGGATTCATATTTTTTATGAATGTAATAAAATTAATATTGGAATGGAATCATTCATTTTTACAAGCTTTATTTAATGAATCCTTTACCTTAACTAAAGTATTGATTATACTAAATGTAAATGAAGGTCCCTACCTAGATAAAACAAATATGTATTTGTTACGGACAATACTTGCTATATCTAGGAAACGCGTAACCAGAAGGTGGAATTCAAATACACCCCCGACCTTGGAAACTTTACTGAAGACAACCGCATCAATAGAAATAAAAATCAAAGAACTATGAATCTATCCCAGGCCAACGGTAAATAATCCTTGGAAGAAAGTTATATCTTTGTTGGACACTCTGCAATAATCAATATTGTATCTCTGATAACTGATTTGTTAATTCTATATTTAATAACATACAGTGTATATAACTGAAAGTCAGGCTATTGTAAATATTGTATATAGTTGTTTAAAATGATATTTAAAAATATTATGTAAATGTTATTTTAATTGAAAATAAAATAATATTTGAGGAAAAAAGAACTTCAATTCTTTCATGCATTTAAAAAAAAAACTCAACTTTCAGCTCCTGTTGACTTAAAAAGGCCATTCAAAACTAACTTATTAGTTATGTGCTGAAGGATTGGACAGTAATAATGAAAGTCATTTTTTTCTTCTACTTCAGATGATATCTCTATATGGCCCACAGCCAGCAGATTTCCTAAGCCCTCAAACAGTGAACTTCAGAATAGCATTCACTCTCTGCACAGCTTCTCTTCTCTAGTTACTTATGCTCCTGCACTTGCAACGAAGCTATAACTGCAGGCATGTTTTACTGTGTTTACTAGATATAACTGAATGTCTCCTAGCACAATCCTGAAATACATGCTCTTTTTCTCTGAATTCCGCACGTTAAATTCATAATTTTACTGCTGTTGCATTGCATTAACTTTGTATTGCTCAGGCAACCATGATAAACAGATGCATCTACAATGTTCTGCATTTCCTCCCACACACTCTTACAGCTCTGTATCACAGCCTGCTTCTACATGTCTTCAATCTCAGAAAATTTCTAACGTTCACTATAAACAGCATTTTTATCCCATCAAGCAGCACAAAGTATCTGCACTGAATGAATTCTCCTTATCACATCCAGTGCAGCACAACCATCACTCTGCATGATATCTGGTTGCTTTAGGTGACTTTGCAAAACCCCTGTCTGAAAAAACAGCTTCTACTCTCAATTTTTATGTACATGACTCAACCAAACATGACATAGTGGCTTGTATTTGTGCACAGAATAAGGCTGCATAATAATAATAATAATAATAATAATAATAATAATAATAATAACGTCTAGTATGGCAACCGAGAGAAGAGCACAACTCAGGTACCCCACCACCCACAAAAACATTTTTTGTAAAGCACCAGCAGAAAATTGTTCCTACCAGGCAATAACAAAATATCACCATATGAAAAGATCTAACGACTGCACATGGAAAATAAAATGAAAAAAATGGAGAAGGACCTAAATAACATGAAAAATGTATTGCTAGAACTGGCGGCAGCATCTAGGCTTGAGCAACATGTGGAACCATGAGTAGTCATACAACCATGGTCAGACAAGACTCCACTTATCCAACATCCAGAACTCACAGAGATTTTGCAGGAAATAAGGGAAATGAAGATCCTGCAGAAGTATAAGGCTAGAACTGATTAAAGCCTTCAGCAACACTAAACACTCAGTCAGACACTGTTCAATCACTGGGAGATGAAACCCACAAACTTATCACTGCACTGCAAGCATGACAGGAATATCTCTAGGTGAGATTAATAGACTTTGAGGACTGAGCTAAAAGAAAAAAAAAACATAAGGTTAGTGTCTCAGAACACTTGGAGGGTAGACATGGCCCTAGCTTTGTCAAAAAGATGTTGGCCACATGGACTAATATGAAGGAAGCTCAGATATGAATAAAAAGGGGAGATAGAGCACCATGGAACCCATGTGCTCCACATTAGATCCCTTGAGGCATATCATAGTGAGACTTGAAAATTATGCTTTAAAAGACCAAATCCTGACCCAACTGTGGCATAAGAAACTTTCTTAAACAGGACTTCTCGGCTCCAACCAGGGGGATTGTGAACTTCATATCTCCTGGTCATGAAACTACATAAGGTGCAGGGGACACACGTTAAAATTTTGTATCCAGCAACTTTAAATCTTTTTCTTGTGGCTAGGCTCAAAACTTACCAAGACCCTCAAAGTGCAAGAGAGACCATACTGATTCTGCAGGCTTGCAGGATTAGCACAGGAGCAAGAGCAGCCCATGATGGACCTCTGATACCATGGTTGGGGCAGACACTATTTTACCCTGTTGAACCCATAGTCTACCCTTGGGAATCCAGAATCTGTTTCCATTGTTCAAGAAGAAATCAGTGCTATATGACAAAGCTAGGATTCTCATTGAAGCACAGAGGGCTCCAACCCTATTGTTCAGACACTAAGTATAACTCTGCACAACATTTAGCAATTCATTGCTCATGTAACCTACAGAACTCAGGCAACAAGCCACTAGAATATTTAGGTCAAAATCACTTGAAGTAATATAGTGACTAAGTGGTGGGCCTCATAGCCAGCCTTAGGCATAGGCCAACTAGGTGGCTGCCTAGGGCGCCAATCTAGCAGGGGCACTTTTCCAGTATTTATTTGGTGTAGATAGACCAGGATGGGGGCACCGGGTGGTGTGGGGGGGCACTAGGGAGCCCTTTTTCCTAGGGCGCCAGTTGACCTAAGGCCGCTCCTGGTGGGCCTTATACACTGTATATTAAAAATTATGCATAAAAAATAGATTCTACTTTTTGAAGTGCTTAGAACTTGGTGATGTGTTTCCAATTGTAGAGAGATGGTGTCTCAAGCTACCACAGTTGTCCTTTTATATTTGTGTTATGCCTGCTACCTATTTTAGCTGAAAAACAATGGCTATCTTGGCAGCCTAATAGAGCATGACTCCCTCCTGGGAAGTTGCCACTGTAAGATAAAGTTTGTACATAGTTTGTATGATTCTGTTTATCTGTTTCTACAGTTATCTAGCAGACAGTTTGGGCTAATTAATATTAAGAAGAGAGGAATGTGTTTAACAATTTCATGACTCTTGGTAAAACTGGGGAGCCAGGGCAATGAGTTAAGTGAAGCAAGCCACTCACACAACATAGGGGTTTTATTTAGTAAGGCAACATGACTTGCCACTATAGTAAACCTTGGTCACTTCTTACATGGAATGTTAAAGGCATGAATGACCCTGTGCAGAGATGGAGGATTTCTTCTATATTTGTGAATTACAGCCAGACAAAATAGCCCTTCAGGAGACTCATCTAAATGAAGAGGATCATAAAAAACTGCAAAGAGGAAAATACTACATAACTGACTTTTATTCCAGGGAAAAAAAAGGGGGAGTCATTTTGTGGCAATAAAAGTTAGATGGGGGTGTGATGATGTAAGGTAGTACCACCTGTGCTACTGGGAATATGGCAGTGCATGTGTAACATATGCCAGCCTAGCTAGCTGGAGTTTTGTAAAGAATTATATGTCATTTGAATATCAAACTGATTTTTATAGATACTTGTGTTAAAAATGTATTTGTAAAGTTGTTTTTGTAAAAAATGTATCAACAGTGGGTCCTGCTGGACCGTATTGTTGTAACTGATTAAATATATATATTTTAATAGAGGATGCTGGAAGGGGTTAAGCTCAACCCAGCTAATCTTAAGGAAAATAGCCTGAAATTAAATGACTTGGTTAAGGCCATAAACATTTTATCTCACAGGTCTGAATGTAGCCAGAGATGTAATGTCTGTGAAAAACTGAGGCTGGGATCTGACTCTTTTGTCCTTAGTGGTGAACTAATTGCTACCCTGGGATGTCAGAAAATGGCTTGTTAGTCTCTGCAAGAAGGTTGGAAGTGCTGGAATTGTTTTACAGTTTCTAAATGCTGCAATATACCTTAGCTAAAGTTCTATGTGTGTATTGTGACACACCAATGCCAAATTCTGGTTCAGTTGCTAGTGAGGAGTAGTGTAGGAACCCCAGAGTCAGGTGACTAGATGTGATGTCCTTCTAGAGCCAACACTGAAATTGTATTTGAATACTAGTGAGAGATGTGATAAGGGCACTCTCTTTTCTGGGACCTGACAAGACACACTTATCTACCTTAATCTTGCCTTGCTTTAGTAAGTACCTATGGAACAGTGATTCTTCAGTCAGGTAGAAAATATGATTGGGATTAGCTAAATATTGTTTTTCTGTGTTTGTCTGAGTCTTTCCATCTGTGTTGTTTTTTTTTATATTTCCTGTGAATTGAAACTCTGGTGTTTATTGTAAATAGATATTCAGTATTTTCATGTTTTCTATTGTATTGTTTGTTATTAAATATATTTATACCTTTCATTGTGGCTGGTCTTTTAGAAAATAATTAACCTTTGAGAGTACTTGCATTTATTTAGTGGCACTGTGGCTCCTTGTTCCTGAAATTCTTGCTGCTTGATCAAACATTACTATTTGTATAAGTACTAATTCTACTGAGAATAATTGGGTACCCTGATAAGAGCCTTAGAGTAGCTGGCTTTGGGTGTTCAGGTGGCAGTGTATCTACCTTATAGTCTGCATTTCAGTGGCAAAGTGGGTAAGCTGTGCCAGCCTTTCCCAGGTGTGTGTGTGTGTGTGTGTGTGTGTGTGTGTGTGTGTGTGTGTGTGTGTGTGTGTGTGTGTGTCTGTGAAAATCAAATCTCAAAGAGAGTGTGTGTGTCAGCTACTTTGAACAGGGGCACTGAAAGCACTGATTTCACAGAGAGGGTGGTGGCAGACTTGGCTTGGAACACCCGGCTAAGGACTCAAATCTATAACTGTGTTACTGGGGTGTCTTATTTTGGACCTGGAGAAAAAGCCAAACCCCAGGACTGGAGTGTGCATTCCCTGTGTGCTCTTAAGGGAAATTGTACTTGGTGCAGAGTGCTGCATCTGAAAATACTGTGCGTGTCTATATTTTTCTCAGTGAATGTTCCCCACTGGTGTCAGTGGTGAGGATTGAGGCTCTTTGATCTCTGTCCCAGAGGAGGGATGTCACAGTTGGCATGAAATCTTTACTCTAGCTACAATTTACTTACCTCCTAGAGCAATGGCTCACTGAAATTAAGCATATTCTCAGTTGAATAACTGCATTTGTGAAGGAGCATATATATCTATAATAATGGATGATTGGAATGCTACCATCTCCCCGATAGATGTCTTGGGTGGTCACCGCAGGACACACATGACAAGTCAGGATAGACTTCTCAAAACCTACTTAGCATAAGTGGGGTGGATAGATGTTTGGGACATGGGTAGTACACCTCTCTCTGACCCAGGGTTCACTTGCTATTCACCAAAATATAAGCAATGGTCACACATTGATAGAATATATATATATATATATATATATATATATATATATATATATATATATATATATATATATCCAAGGAAAACAAGCAAATATATGGAACAACCTTCCCCCTGACCTCAGACTACAAAACTCCACACCCTCCTTCAAACACCTACTTAAAATTCACCAACCATATATATATATATATATATATGTATGTATGCATGTGTGTGTATGTGTATACATATATATATATATATATATATATATATATATATATATATATGTGTGTGTGTGTGTATATATATATATGTGTGTGTGTGTGTGTGTGTGTGTGTGTGTGTGTGTGTGTGTGTGTGTATGTATATGTATATATATATATATCTATGGTGTGTGTGTATCTATCTCTATATATATATATATATATATATATATATATATATATATATATATATATGTGTGTGTGTATGTATGCGTGTATGTATATATATATATATATATATATATATATATATATATATATATATATATATATTGTGTGTGTGTGTGTGTGTGTGTGTATGTATCTGTGTGTATGTATGTGTATGCATATATATGTATATATACTCTTGCATGTATATTTGCTTGAATGTATATATGGAAAACTTTAACATTTATATACTCTTATTCAGTTTGTGAAATATCTTGCAATGCTCTACCAGGTTCTTATCTACTCTCACTGTAAAATCATGTACACTTGTATTTTTAACCAAAAGAGGGAATATCCTCTTATTGTATACTAACAGCTGTAAAGTCTACCATCTGTATGCTACTACTCTATAATGTCTCTCTTGTAAATTTTTCTTCTCTGTAAACTTATGGAGTTTTTCTCCCCAGGACTCCACTGAAAATGGACACTTGTTGTCCAGTCAGACTATCCTGGCAAACAAATGTTAAATAAATAAAATAATACATTTAATCAAAGAAAGTATAACTTGCTGAATCTCCCTATCAGAACATACCCCATTGCAGATCTTCCTGGCCTTGGAGACTGAGAAAAATCATCCAAAACATTGCAAGTTTCCAACATACCTGCTTGAGCAAAAGTCCTACATTAAGTGGTTTAACTGAGGTAATAAAAATAAAAATAAATGCATCCAAAATGCAGGAGCTAATTGCTAAAGGGTGGGATGAGCTCAAAAGTAAAATCAAACAAATCATACAACAGGAAGCTAAACAAACCAGGGCAAAAGCAAATAGATGATACAGAGACGTAATGGGGGAACTGCTTGTATTCATAGGTTCATAGGTTCATAGGTTGGTACTAGGCTATCAGCCCTAGGGCCTATACAAGCCTAGCCATAACAATTCCCTGGCTATTTCTTCCCACACTATTTACTTCCCTGGACCCCTGTCTAGCAGGGCGACTGATGTGATCCCCGGGGTGAATTTCCTTTCTCCCATCCAATCGTCAATGTTCCTTTTGAAGAGGACCAAAGAGGCACTCTGCTTGACATGTATGGGCAATCTATTCCAGAGTCTGGGGAGTCTCTGGGTCAGGAACCTATCCCTCGAGCATGTTTTGTTTATTGTGATGACAAGGTTTAGATCCCTGGAGCATGTGGCTCTGAGGGATTGGGATTTCTTTAAGTGTAGCATGTCCAACAGCTCTGGGTTTGACATGGCCTTGTATGTTAAGCAAAGATCGCCTCTGAGTAGACGATATGCGGCAGAGTATAGCTGGAGTTTTTTAAGGCGGTCAGCGTAGGGCATCTGCTTTAGGCCTGTGATTCTTTTATTGAGGTATTTCTGTGGCCTTTCCAGTTGTTGCAGATGTCTTGAGAGGTACATACCAAACGGGGCAATGTATTCTATAATGGGTCTAATCAGGGATGAGTACAGTGGGACAATGACCTCCTTTTTTTGGATGAAAAGCCCTTAGTGATGAGGTGTGCCACATAGAAGGATTTCCTGACTGTTGTGGCGATGTGGTTATCGAAGGTGAGACCACTGTCCACCTGTGTCCCTAAGTCTCTTATCAAACTTTTGGTGTTTAGTGTACTGCCACCTATATGGTAATTCACGGATACATGTTTTTTCCCAAAGGGATAACTATACATTTCTTGGCATTGAGCTTGAGCCCATGGCTCTGGCACCAAGCATCTGTTTCTGTAAGGCCCTTTTGTAGAGTATCCACATCATTTGGGGATTCAATAATGGCTCCCAGTTTGCAGTCATCTGCAAACTTTGTTATCCAGAGTCCCTTAGTGTTGGCCTGTACTTCAGAGAAGTAGATACCAAACAAGAGTGGTCCCAGGACTGAACCCTGAGGTACTCCACTTGTCACTTGTCTGGAGCTGGATTTGGAGTCGTCTACTTTTACAGTGTGGGTTCTATCAGTAAGCCAGTTAGCAACCCATTGGGTGACGTAGGGATTAATGCCCAGCTTAGTAAGTTTATCTATGATTCCAGAGTGGGGGATGGTGTCAAAGGCCTTGGCAAGGTCTAGATAGGCTGTGTGGACCACCTTACCCTTGTCCATGGCTCTGGAGACTGATTCGAAGAAGTCAATCAAGTTCAGGAGACAAGATCGGCCCTTCACGAACCCAAACTGGGTGGGGTCCAGTGTTTGAAGGTTGCCAATGTCTTTGTTTATAAGTTCCATGATAATACGCTCCATGGCCTTGCAGATAAGGCTTGTCAGACTGATGGGATGGTAGTTTCCGGGATCCAAGGTGGATCCTCCCTTGTGCAGTGGGATAACTGTAGCTGTGCGCCACTCAGTGGGCATGAAACCTGAGGTGAGGCTATGATTAAACATGACACTTAGGTGAGGTGCCAGTTCATATTGTAGTTCATGTATTACACAGCCCGGGATGTCATCTGATCCCATGGATGCTGTATTCTTAGCTTTGGAGAGTGCGTTTTTTACCTGTGTGGCCGTTATTACCGGAATTTGGCAATCTTCCGGTGTTGAGATGGGCCATTTAGGAGGTGAGAGGGGGGTGAGGTTGTTACTGAATCGATCTGCCAGGATATTGGCAATATCCTTGGGATCAGTATATTTAATGCCATTCTGTTTTAGCTCAGAGCAGATCTGAACATTGCCATTTAGATTCTTGACATAGTTATAGAATGCCTTGTTGTTGTCTTTGGAATATTTGGCAATTTTATTTTCGTAACTAGCTTTGGAGGATTCTATGAGGGATCTCAGTTTCTTACTGAGGCTGGTAAGGAAGTTTTTTGCATCCTGGGATTTTCCTCTTTTCTGCAACAGTTTCTTCCTTTTGTTGTAAAGTTTGTTTATGGCAGGGGACCACCAGATTGGCTTCTTTTTTTTGGATGAGAGCATCTTGGTTCTATTTGGGATGGCACGATTTATGCATGAGTGGATGTGCTCGTACAGTGCCTTAGTGTAGGATTCAGCAGTTGAACTTTCAGCTCCCATCTGCATGGCTGTCATGAAGTTTGTCCCTTCTGACTTGAGTAGCATGAAGTTGGCGTTGGAGAAGTTTTTTATGGAGGTTTCCTTACTGGGGAGTGGGGGTGGGATGTGGATGTTAAGGGTGTTTAGATTATGGTCAGGCGTGACTAACGAGGGGTGACCATAGGTGTGGAGCATCGATTTCCCATGTTGGTAATGACCAGGTCTAGGATATTGGAGCCCCTGGTGGGACTATGGATTAGTTGATCCAGGGCGTTGGAATTTATGAATTCCAAGAACCGTTGGGCAAAGGTGTTGGTACATGAGTAGCTTTCCCAGTTAATGGCAGGGTAGTTAAAATCACCCAGTATTAGGGTGTTTGGTTCTATCTTAATATTTTCCAGTATGTTTAGAAAGGTGTAGTGAGAATCTTGGGGTATGGTGGGGATCTGTAGCAAGCTACAATTTGGATTGCAGTCTTACCTAGTGTTAGTTGCACCTGGAGAATTTCAGACGCATTGTGTTGGGCAACTAACCTGGTGGTGTGAATATCCTTGGTGAATATTGACACTCCTCCACCTTTAGTGTTTCGGTCCTGCTTTGGTGGCGAAAAGTGTGGTAAGAGTTGTAGCCTGGTATTGCAGGGGTGCTCTCTGGAGCCTTGAACCAGGTCTCAGTTACTGCACAGATATCGATGTTCTCCATTTTTAGGAGTGCCTTGAGAGAGTGCATTTTGAGGTTTAGACTTCTAGCATTGAGTAGCATTACCTTCAGATTTTGCATGCTTGTACCTGTTACGGTGGTGGTTTTGTTCTTTGAACTTTGCCTAAAAAAGGCACTATAGGGGTGGCAAGAGCCTTAGCCAGTAACCTGAATCCCAGAGGCGACAGGTGCAGACCATCTCTGGCAAAGCATCGTGGTCTGTCAATCATGTCGTCCCAGGCAGACAGATACTGGATCCCCTTTGAATGACACCAGAAGCTTAGCCAGTTGTTGAAGTCAATCATTTTGTCCTTATATTGTGGTATCATTCTGGGTGAAGGCAGGATTGCAGCCGAGTCAGGGGCGTAGACATGAAACTGAATCAGGCAGACTCAGAGAAATTAAAGCAGAATCAAAAAACAAAATGGCTGAAAGACATATGTTGTAAACCCCCCCATTAATATTCCAAACCACGCATGCTCACCAAATCAGAGTTATAGTAATGGGAAAAGGTACAGTCGCCTAACCATTAGTATAACTCTTATTTTTTTTTTTTACAGCAACGGAGAACGCAAGATCTCCGTTGCTTTTTACAACCGGTCTTTAAAAAGTAAAGGAGATCTTGCTTTCTCCGTTGCCTTTTTAAAAACTGTCTCGCTATGTTAAATGGGTTTAACATAGCAAGACAGCTTTAAAAAAGCAACAGAGATTCTCCGTTGCTTTTTTTAAAGCTGTCTTACTATGTTAAACTCCTTTACCATAGCGAGACAGTTTGTAAAAAGCAATGGAGATCTTTTTTTCTCTGTTGCTTTTGCCCACAGCTCTGATGTACTGCGTAAGTATACACATGTGCAGTACATCAGAACTGCCACACAATACCAGACAGCTGCGGAAGGGCAGCAAGGAGGCATTATACAATGCCATTATTTAAGAAAAGTAATTTTTTTTTTCTTAAATAATGTCATTGTATAATAGCAATAACCCACTTCTGGGTGTGGATAATGCTGGATTTACCCACGGTTGTCTTTGTTTGGCCACTCGGGCTTCACCCTCGTGACCAAACCACACCAACCGTGGGTAAATCCAGCATTACCCACACCCAGGCGTGGGTTATTGCTATTTATTTATTTATTTACATTTTTTGACCGGGAGTGTCCGACTGGACATAGGTCCATTTTCAGCGGAAGCCCGGGAAGAAAAGCTCCACAGTTAAAATAAACAGACAGTAGTTACATTGGATTACATAGCAATTAACAATTTAACATAGCAATTACTTACAACATATTTACAGATGAAGAACATAGTACATCAGTAGACAACTAGAATCTTAATCTGTGAAGTACATAACAGACATTAACAAATGTTACAATAAGAAGTTCCTGCTGTATAATAAGTACTAGGCTTATGAGCATCTGAGCTTGCTATAATCAAGGTAGTTAGTGGAGTGGAAAGAAAGGTAGTGGTTGGATGGGGTGGGTGATATTAGAGTGGGAGTTGCAAGGGCATAGCCAGCATATTTTTAGGTGTGCTTTTAGTAAAGTTTTGAAGTGGGTGCATGATGGTATGGAGGTAATTGTGGGTGGAAGGGAGTTCCATAATTTGGCTATGGTGCAAGAGAATAGTGCTTCACTAGCAGAGTTATTGGCTGTAGTGATCTACAAGTGATTTTTGTTGCTGAATCTTAGTGGTCTGGTGGTGCAATAGGGTTGGAGTAGATTCTGGAGGGATGGGACATTTAGTGGATGGTTTACTAGTTTGTGGGCGAGTGAGAGTTGATACCATTGAAGGAGGTGAGGGAGTTCAAGCCAGCCCAGTTCAGCAAGTGATAGACAGTGGTGACTACAGTAGGATGCCCCTGTGGCGAATTTGGCGATTTTGTTGTAGCAAGTCTCTAGCTTGTTTAGATCGCATTGCCTTAGGTTGGTATATATTGGAGAGGCATAAAGTAGGGTGGAGATAAGGTGGGAATTTGCTATTGAAATCTTTGCTGCTTTGGTGAGAAGTTGCTTATTTCTGTATAACGCTCCTAGTTTTTTGTGGACTTTTTTTATGGTCATGGATATGTGAATGTCAAATTTGAGTTTATTGTCTATTTCCACTCCTAGCAATTTGGTGTGTTCTGTTGGGTGTATAGTGGTGTTGTCTTTTGCTGTGATGTTAAAGTGAGAGTTGTTTTGAGTATGTTTGGTGGGTTGGAAGATGAGTAGTTTAGTTTTGTTTGGGTTGAGTATTAATTGGGCATTGGATAACCAAGTTTCAACAGAGGAAAAGGCTTCCTGTATGACTTTTTGCAGTTTGGGTAGGGACTGGGCTGAGCAGATGATGGTTGAGTCATCTGCGTATTGTATGAGTGTGACATGTTTGGTGGCAGAGGCTAGATTATTGGAGAAAACAGACAAGAGTAGGGGTCCAAAGATGGATCCTTGGGGAACCCCTATGGAGACAGGTAGTTGGGGAGATATGTCATTCTGCCATACAACGGATTGTTGCCGGTCAGACAGGTAACTCTGAAACCAGTTGGAGACTGACTCAGAGAAGGATAGGTTATTGAGGACAGAGATAAGTTGTTTGTGTGGGACCATGTCAAATGCTTTAGATAGGTCTAGGAAAGTAGCAGAGGAGAGAGAGACATTGTTTTTATGCTGAAGGATAGTGTTAGTAAAGGAGAGTAAGGCAGTGGTGGTGCTATGGTTTGGTCAGAAACCATGCTGAGTATTGAAAAGGAGGTTGTTAGTAAGGAGGTAGTCTGAGACCTGAGAGTGTATGCATCTCTTTAGTATTTTGGAGAGTAGAGAGAGAATAGCTATGGGGCAGTAATTGGTTAGTTCTGTGGAGGGTCTGCCTTTGTGGAGGGGAATTATATGTGATACTTTCCACAGTGTGGGAACGTAACTTTCTGACAGAGATCGGTTAATCAAGATGGATACTGGTTAGGCCAGAGCATCAGCTGTGATTTGTAGGTATTCACTTGGGAGGTTGTCTGCTGCTAATTTGGTGGGCTTAAGTTTAGTTAAGAGTTTTTTTTATGTTGGAGGTAGGTACAGGAGAAAAAGAGAAGGCAGTGGGGAGATTACTACTTGAAGGTGTGGGGTGGAGGGGAGGGGGGTTGTGTTGTTTAGCTAGTGATAGTATGGTTTGTGTGAAGTGTATGTTGAATGAGATAGCAATATTTTCTGAGGAGTGAGGGATGTTAGGAGGAGGGGTACTGACTTTACCTGGGTGGAGGATGGAGTTTATGGAGGACCAGAATTGTTTGGGGCTGTGTTGGGAGGAGTCTAGGGCAGACTTGTAGTATTGGAATTTGTCCTGTTTTATTGGCTTTTTGACTCTATTGTGTAGTTCTAGGAATTTCTGTCTAGTTGAGGGGGTTTTGGTTTTGTGCTAGTGCTCCCAGGCTTTATCCCTCTTTTTCATTTCTGACTTAGTGGTTTTCTGTAGCCATGGGGAGGGTTGTGCTTTGGTTCTGGAAAGCCTTATGGGGGCTAAATTAAACATATCACTTTTGCAAACACTCCAAAGGCTGTTAGAACACAAGATTATAACAAAACTCTGGGAAGCTACACAAAAACAGTGGCAGGTCACCCTAGAGGGTTTACTGAAAACTCTATGAGCTCACTATGCAAAACTTTCTACCACCCAAACTCATGAGTCCCTGATCCCTGAAGAAGCAGAAAACTTTCTAAATGGGATTGCCTTGAATCTATTGACACAAATTTAGAGGGACAGACTTATGACCCCCATCTCAGAGGTAGAAATACTGGAAATACTGGAAATTTACAAATACCAAGTCGGGGGTAAGTCTCCAGGATCCGATTGCATTTCATGGGACTTATGATGAATATATAAGGAAGAGTTATAGGGAAATGGAGGGTTCTGATGAATAGGATATCAAAGGGGGAAGCTCCCCTCTGGTCTTCGAAGAAGGCAGTTATTGTTCCTATACTAAAAAAGGTAAGACTCCAGTATTCCCTGAATCCTACCATCCAGTTTCCATACTGAATCCTGACTACAAGATCTTCCTGACCATTCTTGCCAAGAGAGTTACAATATTCCTACTGACATTAATTCACATAGACTAATGTGGTTTTATAGAGGGATGTCAAATATATGACAACATATTACACAGTATATACATTTTGGTTGACTTTCAGGAAACAGGATAGCCAAACCTATTGTTAAGTTTAGGTGCGGAGAAGGTATTTGATAGGGTAGAATGTTTTTCTCTATAATTTCCTGAAAAGAATGGCCTTCCCTGAAGCATTCATTAACCTGATGCAGAGTCTCTATGTAGGTTCAACAACAGCAGTGAAGACCACCGCAGGATTATGTCTCCTCTTGAGATTAAAGGGGGAACCAGACAAGGTTGTTCTGTGTCTCCTCTGCTATTTGCACCTTATCTGGAGCCAGTAGCCCAGGCATTTAGGGAGTCTTCTATACAAGGCTATATGTGTCTTCACAAAATGCAAATCTATTTGCAGATCATATCCTACTCATGCTATCTGACCTGGCAAAAGACTTAACGTCTCTCGTTCATGTAAGTAAAAATCTTGGCCATTTTGCAGGCTATACTATCAATGTGCAGAAAACTAAAGCAGTTACTCTGAACATAAACTTTCCTCAGGAATTGACATTCAGTTATCCATTCTTACTTGAGAATAACAAATTAAAATATTTAGGAGTATGGACTGCAGATATATGGCAACAGTAAGTCACTCCTACCTACAGGAGATTCAGCACAAAGTAGCAGCTCATTTCCAGAAGTGGAAACTTCTCCCATTGGACCTAGACGAGAAGGCCCAGGCAATAAATTGGTTTGTTCTTCCCCTGTTGCCATATACAATGCAAGATCTAGCCTCTCCTCCATTGGAACCACTCAGAAAGAAGATTATATAACTAAAACCTTAATCTGAGGGAAACCACCCCGTCTGGTGCTTGGGGAAATCTGGCATTACCTAGACATCTGGGAGGAATATCGATCCCAGATATGCAACTCTATTGGGAGCAACTCTTTCACTATAGTGACAAAGATCATCTCTAACACCTACAAAGCAATGTAGTTAGATGTGATATTTCACCAGCAATAGATTATTTGGACTTAGCTATCCTTGAGCAACACCCCCAAGGTCACCGTCCCTCAATGAAACCACTCTTGCAGCAACTAGGAACTTTATTTAAAACCTATCCCCTAACCCACTTGAAGGAACTTGCCACAGATAATCTACCCCCAACTCAGAAACCAAGATACTTCCCTTATAATTAACAGGGGAAATTTAGAATAAGCTATGATATAGACATTAGATGTTAGATAATGAAAGAATATTGGAATGGCAAGCGGCAAAGGTAATATATGCCCTTTCACAGATACTCCACCTAGAGTATCACAGATTAAGAATGTCCTTGAGATAGATGGAATGTTATAAAAATGAAGCCCTTGGGGAAATTAACCTTGTCCAATTAATTAGCTATTTTTGGAACAAAGACTCAGTGGGGCATCAAAGGGTATCTGGATTCTGCAGTGCACTGATCATTCTCAAACATGCACAAATACAAAAAACTAAAGCCGTCTGGGAGAGATCATTAAACAGCCAGATAGAACTCCAGAAATGCCTTAGATGTTTGATACTTCTATATTCCTGCACTAGGGATAGAAAATGTAGGATATTTGGGTGCAAGTGTCTCCACAAATATTCTATGCCCTGGCCAAGTAAGAAAAAATTTCTGAACAGTCTCTAGGGACTTTGGGTGCTGTGGTTCTCCTGGAGAGGGCAACTGGCTACGACTTTACATGTTCCAGCTTGGTTAATTTCCAAACTCAGCTTTTCAGTTGTATGCTTAACCATTCATTCACTCTACATACATCAGAAGTGCAAAAAGCACCTCTTCTATACCAGGGTTTTGTGGCACCACACCTTTAGACTTGGTGGAAACTGTGCTTGAATATCCATATTTGTTAAAGACCAAATGACCTCAAGACAGATTCCTAGAGACCCACAAACCAAACTTACTGAGATTCAACTCCCTCCAGATTTTTATATGACCCCCTAATTGACCATCATAAACCATGTCCATTTCTTAACTAAATTGTATAAACTTCATATACACAAATGTTTATCATCCTGGGAGACTTTACCTACCCATTGATAACCCGGAGACTTGTGCCTCAAATGTAGGCTACGCCCAAAAATTCCTTGATTTCATAAACGAGAATTCCTTGGATCAAATAGTCAAAGAGACCACTAGAGGACAAAATGTTCTTGAACTGGTCCTTAAAAATATGGCAGCTATATGCACTTTCCTACTGCTATACCCTTCCCCAGACAAGTCTGATGACAACTTGGTACCCTTCTCTTTCAAAATCCATAAACCAGCAGATATAAATATCACAGTATTCAAAGAATTCAAATGTACAAACTCCTTACAAGTCTATGATGAAGTTTCTAAATTCAAGGATAAATGTACCCTTCCAAAATGTTGACATTGTTAGTACTTATGTAAATAAATTCTATACTCACCTAGAAAACTGTATAAATTTTAATCCCAACCAAAACTAAACAAAAGGGGAGGGAAGAGCAAACCAGTCTGGTGGTCCACATGCATAATTTACTTATGTGTTTATTTATTGACATTAAATAAACAATACAATAATAGAAAAAGTGCATTAGAATATAAAATCAAAACTGAAGACCAACAAATCTAGTGGTATCAAAACAGGTTATTCAAGGCACTGAAAATGCCATCAGGAAAAACTGAGGCCTCTCATGAACTTAGGCTGGCATCAGAAGTTAAGGATGATTACAAATCCTTCTTTACTTACACAAGGAAGTTAATAAATAATGTCCAAGATGGGTCTGAACTTACTCAAAATAGCACTACCCACTCTGATCCAGTAGGTATTGCAAAGGTACAGGTAAACATATGCAAATGTCACCCTAGAGCCATCTGTACCAAACCCACATATACCTAAGGACCACAAATCCCCAAACATCACAAAAGAACATTTGCTAAAAGTACTTTCCACAGCAAAAAAAATATATATATCCTGCATGGGACCTGATAACATAGCAGGTTGCCTGCTGAACAGTATTACATATGCACAGGTGGACCCCCTCCTACAGGTATTCATACTGAGCTTATCCACTAGCTGTGTCCCTGAAGTTTGGCACATAGCTGTTGTGATGCCTTTTCACAAGGGTGGCTTCACCATGCACTTCAGGGAATTATAGACCCATCAGCTTAATGATCCTCACCAGCAAGGCCATGGGATGGGTCATACCAGACTGGAAAAACTACAGTATAAAAAAAATTTATAAGACTTAACCCCTAACAGTTTGGCTTTGTTAAGGGTAGATTCTGTCTGATAAATGTTTATTTTTTTGAGAGGGTAACACGAGCTGTGGGCAGTGCCATCATGTCCAGACAGCATGATATTTCCTTGCCAAGATATTTGCACATGCCAACATTGTCAACAAAATAAATGCACTCCAAATTAATCTCCGTGTAGTCAGATGGACTACAAAGTGAACCTGCACATGTTAATAGTTAGTGTGCTGAAAACAAGCTAAAATTACACAATAAAAATGTAGCATATTTTTCATTTAGCAAACAAATCCTCCATCCAGCTTATTATATAGATCCTTATAAAATTAAGATGTGACAGTCAGTGTGCTTTTTGGCGGAATAAATCATTTTTTATTTATATTTGCAACGAGTTTTTGGCTCTTACTTTCATCTGCAACGAGTTTCTGGTTTGTGTCTCATTGCCGTTTACATCTGCACTGTGGTCGACATACTAACTTTCATTTTTGGTGGATTCCTGCATTGGAGTCGTTTTTTCTGGTTGTGACTGTTTCATCTGATTGACCCAGTATTGTTTTGTATTGGCGAGGCAAGACCTTAACATGGAAAGTATTTTAAAGGAACTCACTGCAGTTTTGGGTAAACTATTACATGTTTACAACCATGAGAGAAGTAACAACAGTGAAGCGTTGGTGAATAGTCCTACTGACACCGAAGTGGAATTGTTTACCATGCACTCCCCAAAGGAGATTACACCGGGGCAAAGGGTGAGCAAAACTTCCACTTTTAGTGATGTCGTCAATAGGAACAAGACTGTGGCCGGTGTTTCCAACAATATTGAAGCCGTTCCATCTGGTTCGAGGGACCACATTACCCAGCAGCGCAATCTTGCTTCTTGGTTCTTGGTTGAACGTACACCCTGATTCGTCGTCGGACAACTGGAGAGGTGACGTTCATCAACCTGTGTTAACCTTGAGTGAACAAATTTTTAAATACGAGAAACTTTGCACCAAATACCGAGCGATACAACTTGATAGTCTGTTCTTGTCTAAATCTAAGGACATGAAGCAAGTTCCAAAAGGTTTACGCCTTTGGAAGTTACCAACGGGTGTCGAGCCTGGGTCGGAGGTGTACCAAGAATTAACAGAGTTATATCAGAAGACAGGTATGGAGCTGTTAGACATAATTTTATGTAACAATGACATTAAGCTTAAAAAGTTGCGTGAGGAAATAGCTGTACTTGATTCCAGTATTACGGCAGATTTATTATTTTTTCAGCATCAGAATCATTTTGATAAAGTTATCAAAAATGTTGAAATTTTTGTAAAAAAGAATGTCACTATAAAGAACAAAAAATTGAATAGAGATTGTGTCGACTATAAAAATGGGGTTGCTTATCCACCGGGGCGTAATGCAACCATTAGGACACATACTAGGGTCGATTCCTACCGTTCTCATAGGGAAGGAATCAACAAAGGTGAGGATAATGACATTTTTTTAGAGGAACCAATTTTGCCTCGGAGGTCGGAGAGGCTTCAGAACAGAGAGCAGTACTACAACAAATTCCAGCAGACGAACCCGAGGAGGATGAGGAGAAATTAACAGTTGAACCTCACAATTGTGAATTAAACGTTAATTTTGAAGTGTGTAATGACATTGATGCCCTATTCATTTACAACAGAACGCAAGAATGTATTTTTTGTGATGAGTGTGATTCTGGGGGGGTCAATGATCATGTCACTAATTGTACATCTATTTCTTCTTTTAAAGATGGGGTTGTTAATGATTTTGGAGACTATGACAGTGTTTCAAACATGGGTTGTACAACTATTCAGGACATTGTTGACAGTATGGAACCACCTGAGAATATCATTTTAGTTGATATGTGTCAGGCAGTATCCGGAATTGACGATTGTGAAACTAGTGTACATGTTGGAACATTAGTGAATGGAACACTGACACCTTTTGAGGGGATGAAACATACCATAATTAAAGAAAAAGGATTTATTATATACAACTATACTGAACTTACACTAAATGAGTCACATTTTGAATTGTTCAGCAGGGGTGACAAATTTGTACCCAGTTATAGGATGGATTTAACACAATTATTGAAGAATTTAAAACTTTATGTGAGAGAATTAAATTTAAAATTACATTTTTCTGGGAGTCATTTAGTCACCATTGAACAAGATAAAGGGCAGAACAATAATACACTGAAAAGGAGGAGTATATTTATGCCACCAAACAATAAGGAACTTATGGTTTTTGAGAATGTTGTTGAGTATGAGCTAAGGAGAATTTGTGCACAAAGGACCAGATATGATGACAACTTATCCCAGGATGAAAGAAATATACTTCATGATTTTAGATCTTCTGGACAGTATAGATGTATGAGGCCAGACAAGGGTGGGGGGATGGTGATTATGTACAACACTGATTACACGAGCCAGATGATGAAAATATTAAGTGACGATAGTACATACTATAGGGTGTCCAGGCACGAGGTCAACTTAGCATATAAGAGAATTGATTTGTACCTTTTGGATGCTTTATATCAAGGTGCAATTAACGAGGTAGAATATAATTATCTCTTAGTAAAATATCCTAAAATGCCAAAATGTTTTGGTATACCGAAGGTACACAAGGGAACTGAACATCTTCAGTTTCGACCCATTGTTTCTGCAAAGGGTTCAAAAACTGAACCCTTGGCATCATATGTTGACCTGTATTGTAAGAAAGCAGTGTTGGATGCAGGTCATATATTGAAGGACTCGTGGCATTGTCTAGAGAGACTGAGTTCAGTTGATAGAGTGGACATGGACAGTTTTGGTTTTTTGACAATAGATGTCATCAACTTGTTTTCAGTAATCCCCCACCAAGCTGGCCTTGATTATTTCTATGATAGTCTTCTATCCAGTTCCAATTTTGAACTGGGAAAACTGGAAATTTGTCATGGGTTGATGGAACTTGTTTAAGAAAATAATTTCTTAACATTTGAAGGAGAAATTTACAGGCAGCAAACGGGGGTAGCAATGGGGGCCCGTTTCGCCCCAGTATTTGCAAATCTGGTCCTTTTGGCCTGGGAAAAACAAAATATATTTAATTCTAGCTATGCTGAAAACATTCTACTCTACAATAGATTTCTCGATGACCTACTTATTCTTTGGCGGGGGGATGAACAGAGTGTTATAGAATGTATGGCATATCTAAACAGGAGTTCTGGGTTCCTCAAATTTACTTATAATTGGAGTCAAGATCATGCCAATTATTTGGACATTGAGATTTCCAAAAGTGACATGGGATTTAACAGCAATATTTATAGAAAACCCAGTTATGCAAACTCTATGTTGCATTTTACAAGTTGTCACCCTTTACATCAAAGGAGGGGACTGGTGAAGGGCCAAATGGTTCGACTATCAAAGTTAATTAGTGATGACACAGTGTTTAAAAATGAGATGTACACACTTATTGGTCTATTCCTGGAAAGGGGTTATCCATTGACTTTGTTAATCAGAATTAAACGTGAGGTCTATAAAAAGAGGTACATCCCAATTTTGAAAACAAAGGTTTCCCAGCCTTGTAATATGAATACGATGGAGGTTATGACAGAGGACAACATGGTTGGGTGTAGTCCCAAATTTATTTTAAAATATAATGACATCTCACTAGACTTATGTTCAAGTTTGAGGAGTCTTTGGGAACACTTTTTGAGTAGGGATATGAGAGGTATTTTGGGTGACACTCCTACTATTGTTTATAGTAGGGGACCTAATTTGAAGGACATCTTGGAAAGGAATTGGAATGGTTATAGGCGTTCTTTTATGAATAAATGTGGTTGCTGTAAATGGTGTAGGTACATAGCTGTGGGGGCCTATCTTACTATAACTGGTTTTGGGCGTACCATTGCTTGCCCTGGATTATGTAATTGTCAAACTAAGAATTGTGTTTATATAGCTACTTGTATGTCATGCGACGCATTTTACGTCGGCATGACTACGAGAAGCTTGAAAGAAAGAATTTGAGAACATTGTGGTTCTATTAGAAAAGGGGATGAACACAATGCACTTTTTTCACATTCCCGGGGATGTCATGAGTTTAAAAAGTTTTTATTTTTTATAGTGGACAGGGTTCAATCTAGTTATCAAGGTGACATTAACAATTATATAGCACTACGTGAAATGGAATGGCAGATTAGATTAAATGCCACAAAACTACCTGGGATCAATGAGAGTATTTCCTTGAAACCTTTGTTGAAATTTAGGGCCAGTTTCATTTAAAACCATAGGAACTGGTAACATTCATCAATTATCTACGTATAAAGTTGGAAAATGTCGTTAGATGTCATTGTACATTTTAAGTCATACAGCATTTTTGATTATGATATTTGTTAACATCATTAGTAAATCATTTTACAGTTTTGTCACTGTTATTATTATAGCATCAGTAAATGATAATTTTGGTTAGGTGTTTTTTTCTAATTTAGGCAAGTTATATGATGTTTTAATAACATTTTATTCCATGTAAAT
The DNA here is from genome assembly GCF_019279795.1 of Protopterus annectens. Classification (NCBI taxonomy): domain Eukaryota; kingdom Metazoa; phylum Chordata; order Ceratodontiformes; family Protopteridae; genus Protopterus; species Protopterus annectens. The sequence continues at coordinate 1,936,823,574 of NC_056743.1, read as the reverse complement.
GGTTATATATTTTTTGTATAAAACAATGTTATTGAATTTTTTAGGATGGTAGGTTTAAATAGTATCAAATGTTCGATTAATTGATTGATTGAATGATGATTCAACAGTATTTATTTGAAGCATGCTGGGTGTGTTAACTATGACTCTGATGAAGCCAGTCTACCTGGTGAAAGCGCTTAGTCAGTGTGCTTTTTGGCGGAATAAATCGTTTTTTATTTATATTTGCAACAAGTTTTTGGCTCTTACTTTCATCTGCAACGAGTTTCTGGTTTGTGTCTCATTGCCGTTTACATCTGCACTGTGGTCGACATACTAACTTTCATTTTTGGTGGATTCCTGCATTGGAGTCATTTTTTCTGGTTGTGACTGTTTCATCAGATAACTCCTTCTTGTTTGATCATTTTGCCGCTACAGTGATCAGGAAATCCTTCTGGCTGGCACAGCTGACTGCAAAACATATTTTCTCTGGATCTAAAATCCTTACCCCTCTATATTCTGCTCTGATCAGGCCCATCATAAAATACAATTCTCCCATTGGGATGTAAATTACTAAACACATCAAACAGTTAGAGAGAACCAAAAGGTTCTTGACAAAAAAAGATCATGGGCTTAAAGAACCTGAGCTACCAAGAAGATCATGCCTGCTCAACTTGGTTGACTTCTTTGAGTCAGTCACCAGAGCTGTGGATAAAGGCAAGGTGGTTCATACAGCCTACCTTGATCTGGCCAAGGCCTTTGATACCATTCCCCACTCAGGAATTATAGAAAAACTCACAAAGCTAGGCATCAACCCCTATATTACTAGGTGGGTTGCAAACTGGCTCACAGATAGAACCCACAGTGTGAAAGTAGCTGACTCCAAGTCAGACTGCTGACCAGTCACGAGTGGAGCCCCACAGGGTTCAGTCCTGGATCCTCTCCTGTTTGGTATCTACTTTTCTGAAGTCCGGGCCAACACGAAGGGACTCTGGTTGACAAAGTTCGCAGATGGTTGCAAGTTGGGAGCTATTATTAACTCCCCAAGTGATGTTGACATCTTACAGAAAGGCCTCACTGAGACCAACCACTGGTGTCAGAACCATGGCCTTAAGCTCAATGCCAAAAAAATGTGTCATTATCGCCTTTGGGAAAAAAACAGGTTCCCATGAATTACCACATTGATAGTAGTCCACTGAACACAGAAGATGTTATAAGAGATCTGGGAACACAGGGTGACAGCAACCTGTCTTTTGACCACCACATTGCCACTGTGGTCAGAAAGTCCTTCTATGTTGCACATCTCATTACTAAGGGTTTTGCATTCAGGAAGAAAGAGGTCATTGTCTCCCGCTAGTCTTTCCTCATTAGGCTAATCATCGAGTACAATGCCCCATTTGGCATGTACCTCACTAGACACCTGCAACAAATGGAGAGGCTGCAAAAGTATCTCACAAAGAGGATCCTAGGCCTTAAATGCTTGCCCTATATGGACAGACTCAAAAAACCCCAGCTATTCTCTGTCTCATATTGCCTACTTAGAGGTGCTCTCTGCTTGACTTACCATGTCTGACCCAGCTCTGATAGAAATGCTACATCTAAAGAAATCCCAATCCCTCCACACCACATGCTCCAGAGACCTCAACCTCATTATGACAATCAACAGAACATTCTGGAGAGACAGGTTCATAACCCAGAGACTGCCCATGCTATGGAATAGACTTCTCATACATGTCAAACAGAGCACCTCACTGACTCTCTTCAAAAGAAATCTTGATGAGTGGATGGGAAATAGAAAATTCACCCCGGGGATCACTCCAGTGGCTCTACTCGACAAAGGCAGTGGGAACTAAGGTTGGGTGGCACTATGCCAGGGTAATCCTATAGGCTAGGCTAGTAAATGCTCCAGGGCCATTAGCCTAGTACACACCTATGAACCTATAAGAGGTCTTGTCCCTGCATTTAGTGTCATCTAGACTCCTTAAGGCTGATCTGTACCTTGCCTTTTGGGTCATTAGAGATCTGGTAGTCCAAGACCTCTTCTTTTTTCCACAAGTCAAACAGTGCAGTGAACACTAGAACCTGAGATATGAAACTACCTACTTCAGCAAGTAAACAAATCAAGGTATAGAGACAGGTGTATCACACAATGACTTCTACTTCTCCAGAACAGAGTTCCTCCCTATTTCAAGCAATGTGATGCTATATCTTCCTTTAAGGATAAATTAGACAGTTGGATGGGTATTCATAAATTCACCCCTGGTATGGTGGGCCTATCACTCCTTGAAAAGGGAGGTAAGGTCTAAGGATGGGCAATGGCAAGGTGTAAATGGCCAATGGGTCCAGTTGACTTGTAGATTCTATGATTCAAAGACTGTGATTTCTTTTTTTCCACTACTGTGAGTGGAACTGGGTATAGCTAGACTTTTTTATGGTTTGCTGTGTCAGTGTATCCTTGAGTCCTGGTGCGTGTGAGGAATACATGCAGAATTATTGATTTGTGAATTAAGCCACCTTTGGGTGTCTGCAGCAAGAAACATTTATTGCTGTGAATCAGACACACACATTTTATTTTACTAACTGTGAAAAAAATGTCCACCACAGTCCAGTCCACTACACACTGTGGTCCCTTCTTCCACTTTGTCTGTTTGATAAAGGCATATTTTTCTTTTATATCAATATTTATTTCTGTCATAGTAGATATGTAACTTTTGTGTTGCTAGTGCTGTGTCCTTCAAATCTGGTTGGTGTTTCACCTGAGAAGAATTACTCATTTTTGAAATGAATCGGTGAGCAATTCAGCAGACAGGTCCCATTCTTTGGTCAGGATGATGCGTTGCTTTAATCATTTTCCCTACAGCGAATAGCCTATTAAATGATTTTTGTGATACTGAGACCAAAACAGCTTAGACTAGCATGGAACAAGTAATACTGACTCAGTCACTATTCACTTTAATTCATAGTTTTATGATAACCGAAATGTTTTTTTCCCCAGTGGTCTCTTTCATCTCAGTCCTTGATGGCTGTTAGTTGCCTGCCTCCTGCGAATTTCATCCAAGCAATCTTTCATTTGTTATGCTTCCCTAACCATGTCACTCCTGCGACAGTCTGGTGTGTTTAACTGTTCACAGTACCAGGCCGTATTACATATCATATGTGCCCTGGCCTGAATATGCTCAGTTCTCAGTTACAATGCTTCGAGAACAAGTTCTTCACACATGCTTTCTAACAGCACCCAGTTTCCACTAGGTGGCAGTGTTGCAGTGTATGGGCCTTCCTCCAAATCTGTAGTAGTCAAGTCAGTACTGGGTGCTCAGTCATTCCTCCTTACACAGCTCCTCAGTGATCTGTGTCATTTGTTGTCCTGGAGTGTCTGGGCTGCAGTCAGAGCTTTAGCAATCTATAATACTGAGCCATACTGTGGCACCCAATAAAGTAGAGAACAATAATAATAATTTCTCTCTTTTTGTTAAGTGTAAATGTATTAAAACAAGTGAAACATCATCTCATTGAGAAGCAGTAGTGGTGGCAGTGGTAACAAACAATAACATCAGTCACTTGCTGTCTCATTGTCAGAATCGGATGGATGATTACCATGGATCCAAGATGGGGAAGTATTTCAGGTTTTTCCTACTGGTTGTACTTCTGGAAGACATAGACTTTCTGATTCCTCTTCCTGTTTTGCAGTCACTGGAAAGGTGGATTTCCACTTTATTTTATTCATTTGACATTTGTTTACTTTTTATTTTTATTTTTTACGAAAAGCGCTTATAACCTTACCCTGCCTGGTGTCTGGTTCTTTTCAAGGAGAAGGTATCCTGTGACATTTTTGTTGGATTATTTGCTTTTATGTGTTTTACTATTGTGATATTGATGTACATCGGTACACAGGATACTTGATCAAGGAAAGACTTTGACACTTTTTTGGAAGTTGGCTCTGAAGAGAGAAACTACAAGCAAGTATTTTTTGTGAATCATAGACTGACCAGTGTTTACTGACAAGTTCCTAGCAATGGATAAGTTTGTGGACAATATTAGCAATGATGACCGTGTAAGTCTTACACAGCTTTTGCTTTAATATCCCAAATTAATACTAAAGTTGATTTAACATGGTTCAGTAGAGCAAAAGAAATTCATACTGCTAAAGAAATGAATGTTAATAGCTGTATTGCCATTGAAAAGTCTCCCGGTGAGCTGCAGGAAGTTAGAACATCCTACTCGGGGGCGGTACAGAGAGATGCGAATGCCATAGGAGTAGGCGAAGTGAATGGAAAAGACTTGCAACCAATGGGTGATGGAGAATTCCTTTCCTGGCTGAACAGGGAACCGATACCATCGTGGGACGGATTCGGGGGCCAGCCAAGAGAAGGTGATGATCCTGTTTCCAATTACAAGCATAAAATCTGCAAATTGAAAAAAACCCTGAAAAGATTCAGGGGATTACAGCTTGACAATATGTTTTTCAAAGACTGTATACACCTGTGAAGAGTATTGAAGGGGCTAAGAATCTGTAAGTTCTCTAATAACATTCAGAGTGGTTCGGTCCTACACCAGGAACGTTTAGAACTGTTTGACTGAACAGGCATGGACTTTATGCAGTTACTAATTAAAGAAAATGCTACAATAATGTGCAGTTTGAAAGATGAAATTGTGACATTACAAAGAGAAATAACTGCTGATAGCCTCTTTGAGACAAATAAAGGGGTTTATTCCACCATCTTCCCGAGGGTTGAGCAACACAAAAATAACATTAAAAAGAAAAAAGAGAAGAAGCTGAAAAGAGACCAGGAGGAATACGAGCTGAAGAGGGCGTACCCGATTCCAGGTGGATGACCAAGAGTTTCATTCATAGAAACGGATGAAGAAGTGGTGCAAATTTTGCCAGGAGATGAGGTTGATGAACCAGAGGTGTTTGGTGAGCAAAAGACTGGTTTAGAGCAGGATTTTCGACCACTGCCAAGGAGGTCTGCATGGCTGTAAAGCAAGTATGGCTCCTGGACACCCAGAAACAACAACAACAAAAAACAGTATTGGAGAGACTATCGTGGACAACAAGGGGGCCAAAACAGAAGGAAGGGGAGACCATCACCACCACCACAATCATTCTACCAACGGTAAGGCCATCTCAGTTTGTTGTTAATGACAACTTGAAGTATTTTTCTAACTGTTCTAGTACTGAGGTGATACATAAGACTGTTGGTGATAAATTTATGGGGAAGACTGATTATACAAAAATCCAGAATAAAACAAATGAAAGGTCACCTGTGTTTGGTGGAAATGACAGCACTGAGTGTTATACTGACTTTCCTTGTACTATGGTGTTTCAAGAGCCTGTTGCTGATACCTGGGACATTGGAAATGGACTGAATACTATAAATTAAAGTTTTAGCAATAAGGCCTCATTGTTACAGTATGCTGTAGAATGTAATGATCTATCTAATGAAGCATGTCTTAAGGAACTGTATAATGATTTTGATGCAAACATGGAAAAGCTTTGTGCTGAAATTACACATGAGATATATTGTGATGAATCTTTGGAGAACAAACAAAATCTAGCTGTATTGAACATAACCAATGAAGGAAATTATATATTTTTACAGCATGATTTTGAGTTTAATAATGTCCCTATTGAAGCTATGTATAATGACACTAGTAATACAGGGAACAGTAATAACACAGGGAACAGTAATAATACAGGGAACAGTAATAACACAGGGACCAGTAATAACACAGGGACCAGTAATAATACAGGGACCAGTAATAACACAGGGACCAGTAATACTACAGGGACCAGTAATAACACAGGGAACAGTAATAATACAGGGAACAGTAATGACACAGGTAACAGTAATAACACAGGGAACAGTAATAACACAGGGAACAGTAATAATACAGGGAACAGTAATAACACAGGGAACAGTAATAACACAGGGACCAGTAATAACACAGGGAACAGTAATAACACAGGGAACAGTAATAATACAGGGAACAGTAATAACACAGGGAACAGTAATAACAATAATGAAAACGGAAATGTTTGTATTCTGGAATATAAGGGCCTTAAGATTTATAACTACAGTGCAATCATATTAAATATCACCCATGCAGAACTATTGGTAAAAGGGTTCAGTTTTATCCCTAAGAAACAGAATTATATGGTTAATACCATTTTAGATTTCAAGATGTTTATAAGAGCCATAAATTTAAAGTTGGTAATGCAGAATGAGAAGGAGAGTGATGCAACCAGAGTAACCCTAAAAAGTAAAAGTACTTATAACCCCCCCTATTACCACCAGTGGCCCATTTCGAAAGATTGAACAAAATAGAATACAGGAATTTAATAGGGAATAAGACGGATTAACCAACATTTAACAAAAGATGAACAACAGGTATTAACTGAGTTAATTAGGAACCAAGAAGTAAGAATCATGAAGCCTGATAAGGGGGGAGGGGTAGTTGTAATGGAACATTATGACTACACCACCAGAATGATGAAATATTTGATTGACAGTTCCTGCTTTCGTGCAGCATCACTGAATGAGGTTAACATCTTTAATGCTAGATTAGACATGATTTTGGAAGAACTCTTCCATGAGTATACCTTCAGTGAAGATGAGGTGAGATACTTAAAGGTGAACAGTCCTGTAACCCCAGTCTTCTTTGGGATCCCCAAAATTCATAAATCATTATTGGATCCACCGATGAGACCCATAGTGGCAGGAGGTGGGAGTAAAACAGAACCTTTAGCAAAAATGTTAGATTTCCATTTAAAGGGATTTTTTGAGGATAAAAAACATGTCTTCAAGGACTCTTGGCATTTATTACAGTGCATGGCAAAGAATGAGTTCAAGGAAGAAGCTATTTCCTTGATTATTGATCTTAAGGACATTTTTCTTTGTATCCCACATGAAGAAGGGATGAAATATTTCCAGGAAGCACTAAGGGAAGGAACTAGATTTTCAAGAGATATGGTGTATGTCTTAGCTACCCTCATGGAATTGGTTCTGAAAAATAATTTTGTATGGTTTCAGGGGGAACACTTCAAGCAAACCCAAGGGGTAGCAATGGGTACAGCAGTAGCCCCAATATTTGCTAATATCGTTCTTTGGTATTGGGAAACCATATTTGTGTTAAATTCAATGTTCAGGAAAAATATCTTTAGATATTATAGATTTTTGGACTATATTCTAATATTATGGGAAGGGGGGGCTTGATGAGGCAGATGATTTTTTGAACTATATCAATGCCACTACTGATTTTTTGAGCTTTACCAGTAAAACTGAAAAAGAAGCAGTTAATTATCTGGACATCCACCTATACAAAAATAGAAGGGATGGATGTTATGAATCATGTATATATAGGAAGCCCACCCACTCAAATAGTTATCTGCACTTTGAGAGTGACCACCCCTTTGGCCAAAAAAGAAATTTGGCAAAGGGCCAAATGATTACAATATCAAGATTAACAACAAATGACAATAGGTTTAAAGAACAAATGGTAGAGTTAAAGACTATGCTGGGAATAAGGGGTTACCCAACTAGTGTCCTAGAGGGACAGGAAAGTTATGTAACAAGCAGGAGAGAAGATTTTTTATACCCCATTATTGAAAAAAACTGACAGTTTGTTGAATGTTAAGAAGTCAGAAGAGGTAACTACTTGCTGTGTGCTAATATATAATGAGGATAGTGTAGAGGCCCGTAAAATGGTGGGAAAGAACTGGAATTGTGTTTTTGGGGCATATGGATTAACTGAAAAACTGGGTAATAAACCAAAAATAGTTTTCAGAAGAGGACCCAACATTAAGAACTTATTTGAAAGGAAGAAAGACAAAGATAGGATTCCATTAGGTAATATGAGGAAATGCAATGGCTGCAGGGAATGTAGGTACATCAATGAATGCAGGAATATAGTGATAGAGGGTCACAATAGAATAATTCAAGTGACATGGAATTATAACTGTAATATAAAAGGAGTTGTTTACGTGGCCTTGTGCCAGGCATGCTGTGCATATTATATAGGAAAAACGGAAACGGAAAACAAGTTAAAAAAGCGAATTTACCAACACATTTATGCAATTAAGAGACAAGACAAAACAAATGCCTTATTTAGGCACAGCATAAACTGTAAGGATTTAAAAAAATCCTCTTCTGTGTATTGGAAAAGGTAGGTAGACAGGTGGGGGGGGGGGGGGGGTAATTGGCCCTGTTTTTTAGAATACAGGGAAACACACCGGCAGGTTTTGTTGAATGCCATAGTTTTTCCTGGTGTCAGTGACAGGATTTCTCTAAGGAGCTTGCTTCATTTAAAGGCAGATGAGATTAGATAAAAATGGTTTAAGTGGTTGAATATAGAAGCAATTAAGTTAGTATCTAATATATGTATTGTTATTTATAAATATATTTTCTTAATAGATGAAATGTTTATTATAATATGTGTTTTTATAGGAGAACTATTAATGTATTATACATAGCTATATATTATTAAAGAAAGAACATATTAATGTGTTTTTAACTTGAGAGCACACTTAACTAATTCATTCATTTAAGTTAATTGATTGTGATTAATTAATTGAATTGTATATAAAAAGGGGGGAAGTGTGTAAGATTTTGTATCTGATGAAGTTCCGTTTGTACTTGAATAAAGGGAATGAAAGCGCTTATAACCTTACCGTGCCTGGTGTCTGGTTCTT